>NC_025696.1:17839430-17896521 GCF_000633955.1 Camelina sativa
ACATCCAGTCAATATGCTCATACCCACGTTCTAGACATTATTTGCTCTCTCACTCACACATTCTCAGGTCGCAACCTTCGAACTGCACCGCCTGCACTCTCAGACCATCGTCCTCGAGCCATACTGTCTCATTCTCTGATCGTCACTCTCGAGATCTCGGTACCAGAGGAACTACTCATCCCCTCCGGGGAACTAATCATCCCCTAGGAGAACTAATCATCTCCTCTACCGCACTCAGGGTCGCTACCCTTCAAGCCCGCGGTGCACCAGGGGAACTAATCATCTCCTCGGGAGAACTAATCATCTCCTTCCGAGAACTAATCATCTCCTCATGAGCAAACAAGTCCTAACATCTATAAGCATCTCCCGACCGGAACTACCTCTAGTGGTTAGCGTAAAACATCGCAATGTCCTACCAACCACCATATTCCCTCACTGGAATATCACCACCACCATGACCACTCTTCAGGCCAACTCTAAAACATTTCAACCAATCGGGTGTTTACACACACCCTTTCCACAAATAGACAAGTTCTAACTATTCATAAAACTTTCTATTTGTTTGCAACCACACTTTCCTTAAATAGGTAAGCTTTAACTATTCATAAAACTTCTCATTTCTAGAACCCGCATATTCTCTTAGTACCGTGACATCACCAATCAAAAATCCTTGAGAACTGATCATCTCATCTGTGACCACTCTTTAGGTCATCCATTAAACATTCCCGCCAACGTTTACAATTCCAAAACGCAAAAACTTAACAAAACAGAAAGAATCTAAACTCTGGGATTGGTGCCTGGCCCTTCTTTCGGCTGCACCCCTCCCATTGTTAACTGCTGCAACCTCGGACACTGAGGCCTGATATGTCCCACCTCCTTGCAGTAAAAGCGCACTCGAATGTTCCCTTGCGTTCCGCTCCTCTTGGGACAGCTTGCCAGCCTGTGATCCGTTGTAACGCCCCGACCGCCACCTCTAGTGGGCCCCATGTTCAATCACAGTCCTCTCACAAGGCCCATGGGCCTAACCATATCCGACGGTCGGTTTGCTACGTCCGGGAGGTTTTAATGACTTGTTACTGTCCCTACAAATGACCACATGATCTTTCCCTGTGTTTTTGTCTTCACTCGCACAGTTCCGACAATCACTTCCCGGAAGGTCACCCATCCTGAGACTACTCTAGCTCAAGCACGCTTAACTCTAGAGTTATCTTAGGACCCTTGACCGAAAAGATAAGTGCACTTTGGTGACATAGGTGGCCCAATCAATTCTTTTAAACCTCTCTGCAAGTCTCTGAAACCAGGTGACACAATTCACCCCCACTAACAGATTGCAACGGCCTCGTTGCGCACCAAGACCGTCACTCCCGTCAGTGTGAGCCCACTCGACTCCACACTTGTCTGGGTTCGGCTCTAATACCACTTGTAACGCCCTGACCACCACCTCTAGTGGGCCCTTGTTCAATCCTAGTCCATGGGCCCACTTTCCTTAATGGGCCTCACGTCCTCTCACTAGGCCCATGAGCCCAACCATATCCAACGGTCGGTTTGCTATGTCCGGGAGATTTTAAAGACTTGTTACCGTCCCTACAAATCACCACATGATCTTTCCCTGTTTTTTTATCCTCACTCGCACAGTTCCGACAATCACTTCCCGGAAGGTCACCCATCCTAAGACTACTCTAGCTCAAGCACGTTTAACTCTGGAGTTCTCTCAGGACCCTTGACCGAAAAGATAAGTGCACTTTGGTGACATAGGTGGCCAAATCAATTCTTTTAAACCTCTCCGCAAGTCTCTGAAACCGGGGTTACACATCCGTGCTCCTGTACCCATAGCATCCCTGACTGCCTTGGTTTTTCACCGACGTGTCCTCCCACTTCCTCTTATGCCTTTGCTCCGACTTGTTACCCTTGCTCGGAATGCTCTTTTCCAAAATCTCCTCTGTCTGAACCGCTGGACTGACCACTACTACCTGTGACCTCAAGTAATCCTCTATCTCTATTGCAGTCTCCACTAGCTCCGCCCTTGTAGCATAACTCCTCCCTCTGCAGTGGACCCTCAAGTACTCACGAAGCACCCTCATGAACCTCTTGATCTGAGCCACCTCGGACTCCATCGCCCAACCCCCATAAGATAGAAGTCGACTGAACTCTAAGTCCAGCTCCCGCACTGACCGAGTCCCCTGAGATAGCTGAAGGAACTGCACCTCCAATCGGTCTAACGCCTCTTTCGGAAAATACTTGCGGTTGAACTCCTCCACAAAGTCAGCCCAAGTAATCTCCCTCTGCACTCTCCTAGCAGTCACTGATCTCCACTACAACTGAGCATCACCAATCAGTTAATGGACCCCTATGTCCATCCAAAACTCCTCAGGACACCTGAGAGTCTGGAAGTTACGTTCCACCCTCGTCCTCCACGCACTGCAGCAGTAGGATCTGTACCACCCAAAAACCGTGGAGTATCGATGTTATGCATTTCTCTCAGCATAGACAAATAATGAGCATGATCTCTCACATCCGCATCCACTGGCTGCTGCTCCTCCGCCACAACTGGTGGCACTACCTTAGTCTGAGCCGGACCCACTCCCGGTATCCGCTCGAACAGCTGTGTTAACAAGCCTACCAGATCCATACCTCCTACAGGGGCTCCACCTGCTGGGGTTCCCACACCCGGAACCCTAGCAACACCGGCCACTCGAGCACCAACACCGCCCACACCGACCCCCTCGGCGCCTACGGTCCTATCAGTACCACCACCGGCCACACTCATGGACCCCTCTTTGAAGTCCTAACCACTCTAAACCATCCACTTAACCATCCTAAAACCGTAAGGGCTCTGATACCAAACTGAAACAACCAGACCCATTTTTTTTTTAATAATAAATACAATATATAATTAAGCATCCTATACTACTTAATTAAACCAACCCAAACCATAACTCATCATTAAACCAGCAATAACCAATAAGAACAGCGGAAACATATCAATAATACAAAACCAATACATCATCAATACGTTAACATTCTTAACCATTCAATCCAGCAACCTAACATGAATCTAACCAAGGTTCCAACATAAATAATATAACCAAACAACACACAAACGAGACCCTAGATCATCCTCCTCCTCATCGCCATGATTCCACGTCGTATACCTGCACATCACAAACAACAATTGAGATGCGTAAGTATTATCACAAATACTTAGTGAGGCAATCCTCCCATCTACTAGGCTATACACACAAGCAACTCAGATTCCAATGTTTAACAAACAACAACAAACAAAACAAACCAGGAATCATGGAACGGACAAAGTTGGTCTCGATCGACACTGGCCCAAACATGGTGTCGACCGACACCTACTTGGTGTCAATCGACAACGACTCTGCAACACGATCTGCACGAAGCCGAAAGTCAAAGAACTACTTCCCAAAACCTCCAAATCGTCCGAAACTCACCCAAAATCCCTGGAACCACATCCCAACCACAAACATACAAGAAAACAACACAAACAGCCACAAAACAAGCAAAACAAAGGATTCTCAGGCTTAGATCAGCCATTGTCCTGCACTCACCTCTTTTGCAGAAAGTTCTGACCCAACAACGACGAATCCAACTTTTGGAAGCCTTCTCCTTAGCTCCTATCACAAGATCTCCACTCCACAACAACAGATCTCACTAAACAAGCCAAGGATCTCTCCAAAAGCCTCCAAACTCTCAAGAACACCTTTCTCCCTCTTTTTTTTCTCTAGAACGGTGACTCACAACCAAAACTCACGACCCTAAGTCAATTTTAACATTACATACTCGGGTTATAAGGTTTCCTTAAACCAAACCGATCCAAAACGACAATTAAAACAAACTTGTTGAACCAAAAATTGCTGGTGTCGATCGACACCCATCCCCAAAACCACAATTTTGGTTCGCTGATGTTAAAGGTTTAGAGAAAATCCTGGAATCGTTTATAAAAGGAAAAACTCGTGGGTTTGGCCGAGTTTGAGAAAAAGAGAAGTGGGAAAGAAGTTCTTAAGCATTCTTGGGGAGATTTTGAGAGTTTGGTGGCTGTTCTTGCGAGATCTGAAGCTAGGATCGTTGTAGGAGCGTGCTAGGAGTGTAGATCTATCGTTTTAAGGTCAGAACATTGACTCCTTGGCTTGTTAGAACGTTGTTGAAACGACCAGACCCGTTTTTTAATAAAAAATAAAAAATAATAATAAATAATTTAAACTAGTGGTCTCATATCCACTAGCCACCTAACCACAATCAAACCAAACAGCGGAAAATAATCAACCATACCATTAAACAAATAAATAACCAATAATCCAATAACCAATATTAATTCAGAATAATCAACCAGTAATCCAAACAACATGAAACAAAGAACCAGCAACCTAACAATGTTCTACTGACTCAACTCTAGCAACCTAACAGAAGCCAGACAACAACCAATCAAGCCACTAGAACACCCTCCTCTTCATTGCCTTGATTCCACGATCACACTTTGCCCTTACCTGCACCACAAACACAAATTGAGATGCATGAGTATTTAATAAACACTCAGTGAGGCAATCCTCCCATCTACTGGGCTATACACACAAGCAATTGGGATAGTCTAACCATCAAACAACAATCAACAAACAAACCAGGAACTGCATCGACCGATACCAACCATGCATCGACCGACACCAACAGGGGCTGCATCGACCGACACAAGCTTGCATTGACCAATGCAAGACTAGCCTGCATCGACCAACACTAGCACTGCATCGACTGACGCTTGCTCGATATTACATGAAATCCCTAGTCGCATCGACCGACACCTCCACATGGCATCGATAGGTCAAATTGCGCCGTCCTCGCATTTGCATCGACTAACACACAAAGTGCATCGATTAACGCACATGCTGAGCATCTCTTTTCTCCGAAGCTTCTCGCCGGATCTTCATTCCTAAACCATCAAAACTCGATCCCAAGCCACAAGAAAGCTTCACAAAGCCCCACATAACGTTCTAACAAGCCAAATAACACATAAACAAGCAGATCAGAGAAATCTCAAGCTTAGATAAGCCATGGTCATGCATTCACCTTTGCAAAGAAGATTCTGAATCTTAAACAAGAATATCTACACTTCTAGGAAGCTCCTAAAATGATCCCAGCTATAGACCTCTACAAGAACAGCCTCAAATCTCCCAAAAACTCACCCAAACGCTTAAGAACTTCTTTTCTCTCTTACATTTCTCTCAAAACGGTCAAACTCTTCTAATGACGACAAAACACGACTTAAGGGTTTTCCCTAACCCAAAACGCAGCATTTAACTTAAGTCGAACCGAACAAAACCAAACTTACATCGACCGATGCACATAGTGCATCAATTGATGCATCTCCTAAACCGGGATTCCGGTTCGCAGATGTTACAGTTGTTGAGTCACATAGGCTTTGGGAAGCTTCTTTGTGGCATTGGATTGTGTTTTGGTGGTTTAGGGACGGAGATCCGGCGAGGAGCTTCGGGGAAGATGATGCTCAGCATGCGCGTCGATCGATGCAATGCAAGGACGGCGCAAATTGACCTAGGAGCATTGATCGATGCCATGTGGAGGTGTCAGTCGCTGCAATTAGAGATTTCGTGAAATGTCAAGCATGCATTGGTCGATGCAGTGTTGGTGTCGGTCGATGCAGGTGAACCTTGTATCGGTCGATGCAACCTTGTGTCGGTCGATGAAACCCCAGTTGGTGTCGATCGATGCATGGGTTAGTGTTGGTCGATGCAGTTATTTTGATTTGTTTTTTGTTTGTTGACTGTTGTTTGATGGTTAGAGTTATCTCAACTACTTGTGTGTATAGCCCAGTAGATGGAAGGATTACCTCACTGAGAGTTTATAAAATATTCATGCATCTCATATGTGTTGTGGTGCAGGTAAAGACAAAATGTGATCGTGGAATCAAAGCGATGAAGAAGAGAATGTTCTAGTGACTCGTTGATTGTGATCTGATTTCTGTTAGGTTGTTAGAGATGAGTTATTAAAATAAATTAAATAAAATATAGAATAATTATTTTATAACTAATAAATCAAAATTTACATAAATATTTTCCCACACAGCACAATGCAGATTACCATCTAGTGTGACATTATAATAAGATTGGTAAGAGACTTACGTGGCACCATATAAGCGAATTTGAAGAAGCAAATCCGCTTATGTAGCATTATAATATTGGATATTAGTAAGAGACTTAGGTGGCCCCCATATAATCTAATTTGAAGAAGTAAATTATTTTAGGGGGGTGTATTTAAATTGACATTTTAGGTGATTTATATAAAAGTTACAAATCCTATGTTATTCAATCATGGATTTTAAAAAGTTTCCTGAAATCCACTATTATTGAACTGATGATTTAAAAATCTACTTAAAAATCCATTGTTATTCAAAACAATTTGTGGATTTGGATTTTAATAAGTTTTAGGGATTATGGAGGATTTGAGAGGATTTGAGAGGATTTGTTTAGTTAAAAATACAGAAATCCAAATCTCATGGTTTTATGTGGGATTTAAAAGAATTTCACCATAAATCATATCAACTTCCCTAAAATCTATCAAAATTCCAATTTTCTTAAATCCCATAGAATCCTCCAAAATTATTGTTTCAATACACCCCCTTTAGAGAGATAAGGGCATCTCCTGCGGTCACAGGGAGTGTGATTATCTAATTTGAAGAAGCAAATTATTCGAATCCAGTATCTATACTATTAAAAAGGGAAGCATTTTTAATAAAAAGATATGCCACTGAAATCAGAATGAGGATAAGTAAAAATGTGTATCCAAACAGATTAATATTATTGGTATTAGCAAAATAGAAATTAAATGATATAATTCTTCCAAATCAGGTGCAATTAAAAATCGGGTGGTGCAATTAAGATCTACCATAAACAATAAACAATCTAAATAAATCAACTCCCCAAAATTAGCTTATGAAAATGTCGAACAGTTAACATATGCCCTGATTGGTAGCCTACTTTTAAGACTTTAAATTTTTTTAAAGTCATGCAGCCATTTTTTTGCCAATCATGCTTTTTTGGCTTTTAATTTTTTTAAAGTTTTAAAAGTCACTTTTTTTTTTCTCTTCCTTGTTTTCCTCTTTTTTTTAAAGCGTCAAATTCATGCTTTAAAACAAAACAATTTTTAAAGCATTCTTTTTTTTTCACCCTTTTATATTTAAAACCTCTTCAAAAATATATATAAATATTTTACATATTTTTATTTTTATAAATTAATTATTTTCATTTTTTTCTCTTTCTTTTAAGACCCATTTCAATAATAAATTTTATTTTTTCATCATCATCACTAATAATACTATAAAAGAGTTTATGAAATTCATCATTAATAAGAGAATAACATTCAAACAATGCATGGATTAGTGGTTAATAGATTTTTGACTGCTCATATAACTACTCAATAGAAAAAAAACATTCAAAACAATTAAAAGACACTATTGATATTTGCTAGTATAATCAAGAATCAATCACCAAAAACAAAAGAAAAATCAGAATATTGTTAGCGAAATTTTATATTGACTATTGTATTATTACTATCTTTTAATTTATTGTTGAAGTGTATTGTTACCGAAAATTATTCTTATAGTTGTTTGTTTTTAATTAGTTTTCAAACAAAATTTCATATTTGATTGATTTATATTTTTTAAAATTTTAATTTATCATTAATAAAATTTATTTTGTCATTAAAATGTTATATAAATTAATTTCTGACATATAAATTAATTGAAATATATATAGATATAAAAAATAAAGTATAATATTTATAAACGATCATATACTGCAGATGCCATTAAAGCTAAAAACCCACATAATTAGCATGCCAGAATTTAATTCAAATTATATTGTTAAGATTAGGAAAATCCAATCTTAGAATATCTTTCTTAAAAGTAAATATACGGTTAATGAGTGATCAATTTGACATTTTACAACTAAATTCCGGATAGTTAACATATGATAAATGATTCTGAAATATTCTCATATACAAATCTTAGCTACTTACTAAATTTTGGTAGACGATATGCTACATTTATGTTCATCCTTAACAATATAGCATATTCTGAGGAGTAACATAAATTAAAGATTCCTTGATTGCACAATAAACATTTAAAACAATCAAATCTTATATAGATTTTAATATTAGTTTTTTAACAAAACTTGACAAACTAATGAATAACGTAACCGACTAAATGTATCTATAAATAAGACAATTTACAATAATTCAATACTCTAAAAGAGTCCATCACCCAAAGCAGAGGGGTTCTTTGTGAAAACCATATTTTTGTGTGGTCAAAATTTATTTGTTCTTTGTTTTTTTTTTTAATTTTTATATGTTTAGATGTTCTATTTATTCTCCTTTATTTTATGATTATTATATTTATTCTCAGTTATAATTTAAAGAAATAAGCTAATAATTATGATATGTTTATGTAGGGTTTAAAGTATAGTTAGAGAAGCCTATGATGTTGTCTTCTAATTTCAGGTGAGAAGTTAAAACCTTTTTTTATTTAAATTGTATAATCTTAGAATGTCAGGTCTCAACTTTTCAGAAGATATTTTAATGGCATTCTAAACTTTTTATGTATGGGTTAAGAGATGAAGTTGCTAGGATAACATGATAGTACATGTTGTGATCAAAGACTGGTACTTCACTTTTACACAAAACTGGTATAATAGATGTGAGCCTAATTTTGTGTACAATTTATTTTCTGTAAATATTAAGCATACATCTACGCACAACCAATGAAGAAAAATTTAATAGTAAATCAATTGATTTTCTTTCTCAGATGTATATTATCAAATTCTACTAACCTCTATAATTATGTGTATTCTTATTTTTTTTGGTTTTAGGGTAAATACTTGATCACAAGTCGATTTATTGATCCGTTCACAAACAAATATAAATATTTCATAGACGTTATTCACTTAATTTGTATCTGTTTTCTTTTCAAATACATTTTAATCCCATATTTTTATCTATTTCCATATTGTGAATATTGGCCAAATTAAGACAATTATCTTAAAACGTCAAAACATCAAACTCTATTCTTAACTCCAAATGCAGTGTATGTTTATATATATGGTGTTAGAAAAATATATATATTTATTCATTTATGGTTCCTCTTATGTTTTTTAATGTTTGGTTTTAATTTTTTTAATATAAAAGTTATGTTCATATAAATTGTTTATGAGGAGAAGTCAGAACTGTCTTCTTATTTTATGTTAATACAACTTTATGTTTAGAGAATATAATATAAGCTAATTTCTGGTGGATATTTTAATAGTGGTTTCTAAGTACAAGTGATTTCTGGTGTATATATGTTCTTCACACTACAAGATAAAGATGTTCAAAGAATGGTTCAAACATTTTCATAAAACTATCGTTTTATCCTTTTTACTCTTGAAGAATTTACTTCTCATGATGATTTGTTTTCATCAATTTCACTTCATTGATTTTATATATAGAGCAAACATGCATCATCTTTTGTTAAGGTTGAGACACAATAATTGGAGATACAAAATCAAGAATGGGAACAAGACAAAAATTTGGAAATATATATATATATATATATATTTGGTCAACAAATTTGGAAATAATTTTTTGATTAAATACCAGACGGGAATTTCGGGATAGGAAAAAACAAAATGAAACCAAGAATTGCCAAAAATAATGTAAATAACCACAAAGCAAATTTAAAAAACAGTGTGATACATAATATTTAGAAATCGATGAAGCCAAAGAAATACCAACCTATATAATCCATTAGATAACACACATTGCCATAGTAAATTAAATGCATTTGATCCATATGAATTATAATAACTTCAAAAGTTTTGGGAAATACAAGAGGGATCGGATAATACTATATATTTAAAAAATTTCGTAGAGCTATTTATTTCAAATAACGGGTATGAGACGTGAAGGATTATTCATAAAATAAAATATATTTTAAAAATTATTTCCGATTGAGTACCATACGAGAATTTTGGGTAACGAAAGGATATTTGAAAATTTAGATGACTAAATATTTATATTTTGTTGGTAAATCCTGTGGATTTTCAAGTTGTTTCCGAGGCTTTTCAAAATAAACAAAACCTCAAAATATATATCTTATATATTTTTTTAGATATTTTTTATCTAATCTTTAGTATTAAAATCTTATAACAATTTGTAATAGATATGACATATTAAATTTAAGTTTTCTGAAACCATATTTGTATTTATGGTAAAACTATTTATTATTAATATTAATTAATTTTAGCTTGAAATATATTTAAGAAATGAGAAAAGGATTTATTGTGCAACTAGAGATATAAACTATTTGGATTTAGAGGGACGGATTTTTATGGGTAAAAAAATATTATATATGTTGGGAGGATGGCTATCGGGACATGGTTTAGACTTAGTTTTTGAAATCAATCCCGCACGTACGTGCGGGTCAGAATCTAGTCTTAGGTATTTATTTGTGCATCCTAACTTATTTTCCCACCTTAGTTATTCTTTCCTAGTATGAAATCGTTAAATATTTTTTTTTTTTGTCAACCATTGGGCCACAACAGGCCGGGCCATTAGCCTAATCCCTACATTTGTAGGGAGCGGGACTCGATCCCGGGTGTGATGGTGCCTTGTGCATTAAGGACTTACCTTTGGCCACTGCACTAAGGTCACTTCACAATCGTTAAATATTTATCTACATAAAAATATATATGTATTCTAAAATTCCTAATTGACTTTTTTTTTTCTCACTCAACACAAGAACTCTAAAATAGTAAAATCCATAATCGATTTATTTTTTTCATTACCCAAATCAATTTTATGAAAAATATGACAAACAAATCTACAAAAAAAAAAAAAGTGATCGTTTGTGGTGTTTGAGTAGTGAGTGAGATTGGAAAGAGAGATAAATATGAATCATATCACATAATTTACTATAGATATTGTTAGATTTGGTAGGAGAATTGAAGGATTAGTTATTGAAGTGGTGGTTATGGATAAATAAATCTAGGGTTTTTGATTGAAAAAGAGAGAGATGAGGGAGATGAAGAAGAGGGAGGTAAAAGGTAGATTTTTTTTTCACGACCTAATTTTTTTTTTTGAATTTGGGTGTACCCAAAATTACCCAAACCCGAAGATACCCGATCCAAACTTGACCCGATATTATAAAATATCCGATCGGGTTTGAAACGACCCGACCCGTTTTTTAAAATAATATATAATAAATATAATAATAATAATAATAATAATAATAATAATAATAATAATAATAATAATAATAATAAATACTCTAAACTAGTGGTCTCATATTCACTAGCCACCTAAGCACAATCAAACCAAACATCGGAAAATAAACCATACGAATAACCAATATGTAAAACATAATAATTATCCTATACCAGCAACCAAGCAATGTTCTAATGACCCAGCTCTAGCAACCTAGTAATGCCAGACAACAACCAATCGAGTCCCTAGAACATCTTCCTCTTCATTGCCTTGATTCCACGATCACACTTTGCCTTTACCTGCACCACAAACACAAATTGAGATGCATGAGTATTTTATAAACACTTAGTGAGGCAATCCTCCCATCTACTGGGCTATACACACAAGAAAAAGATCTATAAATGCCACAAACAACAATCAATAAAACAAACCAGACAATATACAAAGCATTGCATCATCCGTTGTAACTGAAGAAGGGTGTCGACCGACACCATGCTCGACATTCCTGAAACCTAGTTTGTGTCGACCGACACCTCCACATGGTGTCGATCGACACTCGCCAAAGTTATCGAGCCGTCCTCCTGTTGGTGTCGACCGACACTCCAACTGGTGTCAACCAACACTGATGCCGAGCATTGATTTCCTTCGATCAAAAACTACGAATCTCGCCTCCAAGCTTCTCCAATTCGCTCCAAGCATCCCNCACATAATTTACTATAGATATTGTTAGATTTGGTAGGAGAATTGAAGGATTAGTTATTGAAGTGGTGGTTATGGATAAATAAATCTAGGGTTTTTGATTGAAAAAGAGAGAGATGAGGGAGATGAAGAAGAGGGAGGTAAAAGGTAGATTTTTTTTTCACGACCTAATTTTTTTTTTTGAATTTGGGTGTACCCAAAATTACCCAAACCCGAAGATACCCGATCCAAACTTGACCCGATATTATAAAATATCCGATCGGGTTTGAAACGACCCGACCCGTTTTTTAAAATAATATATAATAAATATAATAATAATAATAATAATAATAATAATAATAATAATAATAATAATAATAATAATAAATACTCTAAACTAGTGGTCTCATATTCACTAGCCACCTAAGCACAATCAAACCAAACATCGGAAAATAAACCATACGAATAACCAATATGTAAAACATAATAATTATCCTATACCAGCAACCAAGCAATGTTCTAATGACCCAGCTCTAGCAACCTAGTAATGCCAGACAACAACCAATCGAGTCCCTAGAACATCTTCCTCTTCATTGCCTTGATTCCACGATCACACTTTGCCTTTACCTGCACCACAAACACAAATTGAGATGCATGAGTATTTTATAAACACTTAGTGAGGCAATCCTCCCATCTACTGGGCTATACACACAAGAAAAAGATCTATAAATGCCACAAACAACAATCAATAAAACAAACCAGACAATATACAAAGCATTGCATCATCCGTTGTAACTGAAGAAGGGTGTCGACCGACACCATGCTCGACATTCCTGAAACCTAGTTTGTGTCGACCGACACCTCCACATGGTGTCGATCGACACTCGCCAAAGTTATCGAGCCGTCCTCCTGTTGGTGTCGACCGACACTCCAACTGGTGTCAACCAACACTGATGCCGAGCATTGATTTCCTTCGATCAAAAACTACGAATCTCGCCTCCAAGCTTCTCCAATTCGCTCCAAGCATCCCCAGAAGCAAAACCCAGCCATAACAGCCACGAAAAACCATAGAGAACTCAAAGGAAACAACCACATAAGCACCAAACACACAAAAAAAGCTAGAGATCTTAGCTTAGATAAGTCATGGTCATGCACTCATCTCTTTGTAGGAAGATTCTGACCAATAGCAACGAATCCAACCGTCCTAGCAAGCTTCTAGCACCTTCCTAGCTTCAGATATTCCAAGAACAGCCAAGAAATCTCCCAAACTGTCCCAAAAACTCAAAAACGCTTCTTTTCTCTCTTTTCTTCTCAAAACATAGAAACGGCGACAACAAAAACTTTCCCAAAACCTTTCTGTCGACAATTGACTTAAATATCTCGGTTCAATAATTTTCCTTCAACCAAACCGACCCAAATAATCAATTAAATCAATCTGGTCGAACCAGAAATCAGTGTTGTCGATCGACACTATCCATGGTGTCGATTGACACCCATCCCCAAAATGCAGAGTTTTGGTTCGCGGATGTTACATGGTTTTATATCTCTACGTCCAAAAATTCGAACATCTGAACCTGAATTCGATCGGATACCCGAATGTCCAGGGCCATTGCCAACTGGTTTGACATCCATTACCGTAGTATCTCTAATATCTCGGCAGAAATATCATATCTAAACTGTTTCTACACTTTGATTATTTTTTAAATTTTTTATTATGCAGACACTCAATTAAAAATGTGGTATGAAGATGGTCTAAGAAGCTGAAGTAGCTTCTTCTAAAAAGTTTTAGTAGATAGCTTGAGGAACCTCAAACTACTCTTTTTATTAGTAAAGTTTACCTAGTTTGCTAAATTAACTTTTTTTATCAGTAAATAATTGACCCAATATATAAAAGGTTTTCTGCTTGACGTATATGTTTTGAAATTTTAATACATTTTTCAAAATCAAATTGTTATTAAAAACATGTTATAAATACACGACAATTGTTCTATACAGGATTATAATGCTTTCTATTTTTCATTTTTTTAATAACAAAAAGATCAGCTCATGAGAGCCAATGAGAAGAAAAATCATTTACAAACAAAACATGATGCGGAGATGTACGCGCTTGGCGTGACAAAGAATCCACACTTACATTAGCATTTCTAGAAGTTAGAGATAAAGAGATAGAAAAAAACTCCTCCATGTCCATCTCACTACAAGAAAACAAGGAATTGAGGACTGCAAGTTGCGACTGAATACACAGTCGCTAAATTTAGCGACTGAATTGCGATTCTTTTGCTACTGAATGGCTACTAAAATAAAAAAAGTCGCCTAGTAGACGCTAATTCGAGACTGATGCATAATGTTGTAGTGTAGTCGCCAATTTGCGACTAATTTGGAGACCAATTTGACAGTCGCTAAAAATTGCGACTAAAGAGCTACTATTTAGCGACTGCTCTATTTAATTTGGGTCTTAACAAAATTTGGGCCGTAACAAAACGGCAAAAGCCCAATTCCTATCTGTTTTCTTCCTTGAACAAACCCTAATCCCTCATTCCCGAATTCCTTTCTTGTCTCAATTGTTTCTTCTACTTTGAGACGAAACGGCAAATTGTTTCAGACTCAACCTTAAAACCCTAGATCTAAATTCCTCTCAATCGAGAAACCGTAGTCCCTCCTTGTATCTCTGATGGCTGGATAAAGAAAAGAGGAGGAGGGAGAAGAAACCCCTCAAATCGAACCTCTAGAACCTCACAAACGGCGAATCGAAGACCCGCTAATCTTCCCAGCCAGTATGCCTTCACGCCGGCGAACCAGCAAAACCCAGACACTGATTCTCAGGGAATTTCTGTCCCAATCCTCCAGCCTCCAGCGAGACCTACACCTACTTACAGGGACTATCCACCTCCGACAAATATGATCCAGAACTCGAGGAGCTTTCCTGGAGCTAACCCCGACGTAACTCCAATCATGAGTCCTTTTTGCCAACCTCTCGCTTCTGCGACAAATCCACTAGAATTCTCGAGTCAACTTCGAGAGTCTCCTCAACCTTCAGTCACGAATCATCCTCGACGGTCTCCTCAAGTCTCGAATCAACCTCGACAGTCTCTTCAACCAGTCTCAAATCATCATCGACCTTCTCCTCAACCTCGAACAGCCTCTGCATCGCATCACAGTTCTCAAGCGTAAAACTCACATGAGGAGGAGGAAGACGGAGCTGATTCTGAGGATGATGGTTTAAGGCAATCAAATCTCCCAGCTGATGTACTCACTGCTTTACATGACATGCTTGTCCAGCCAGGCCGTGAGTTGTATACCACTGTTCTCTCTCCTAGTTTAGTGCCTGGAACCACTTGGTAAGATAATTTTTAGTTGATTAGAATTAGGATTTTTAGGCTTGTTTCATTAGAATTAGGATTTTAGACAAGTGTTTTTGTTTGATTAGATTGATTATAATTTTGATTGGATTGATTAGAATTTTTAGGCTTGTTTGTGTTTGGAACCACGCTTGTTTGTGTTTGATTAGAATTTTTACTTTTCATTTGCTTGTGTTTGAAGGTTTGGTAAGGACAGGTCACAACTTACCCGAAAGATTACAAAAGTGTTTACAAACAAGTTCGATTGGCCATATTACAGTTGGGGTTGGGTTTCTAATCAAAGAAGAGAAAGATGCTTCTTGGAATTTGCGGTAAACTTCTACTCCTTTCAACTTGACTTATGCTTTTATAGTTTTTTTTTTTGGTTTTTTTGATCACTAACACTTGTCTCTCTTCTTCTTTTGTAGAAAACACACACCTGGGATCCCTCACTAACCGGTGTGGTTCAAGAAAAGTTTTATACCATTTGTCAAAACCGTATGAAAGACATGGTTTCCAAGGCAGCAGCTCAGCGAGATCAAGTAAAACCGACTTGGATTGAGAAAACTATTTGGAAACAAATGTGTGACTACTGGCAAAGTGTGCAACCACTTCAGCATCTCGAATGTCTGACCGTAATGGTCTTGGCCCTCACAAGCATGTATCAGGGCCGAAGTCTTACTTACAAATCGAACAAGAGATGGTGAGTTACATCATAACCTTTTCATTGTTTAATAAGTTACATCAGATGGTTCCTAACCTTTTCATTCTCTAACATTTCAGGAAGTCGAATTGGGAAGACCACCAACTATTCCCGAAGTTTTCCTCAGGACTCATACCAAAAAAATGGTACTTTTGTGGATAAGAAAGCGCAACCAGTTCATGAGGCATATAAGAAAAAAAAAAAGGGAAGCTAAGTTAGCTGCTCTAGATAATGATGAGTCTTTTGATGGTACTTCACGTCGATCAGAGGTATCTCACGAGGAGGATGATGAGCTCTTTCTTCAGGTAATTTGCTTCTTTCTAATAAGCTATTAAGTTTTTCATTGTTAAGTAATTATGTTAACTTTTTCTCTCTGTTTTGTTTATGCAGTCTACTTTCATAAGCAATAGAGGAACATACTTTGGAGTTGGAAGCCTAGGGAATTACATCAACGGGAAGCGGAAGTTCCCTGGAAGCTCTTCTTCTTTCACAAGCCTGCAACAACAGCTTGAAGAAGCTAACCTCAAAATAGAGGAACAAGCAGCTCTACAAGCAGAGCGTGACGCAGAGGCTTCACGGGTTGCAGCTGAGGCTTTTCGGATTGCATATGAGCAACAAGCAGAGATCAAACGCTTGGTGTGATCCTCAAGACTAACCCTAACTATGTCGCCTTCCTCGAATCTCAAACCAATGACCCCGACCCTGTTGATGTTCAAAGTTAGGTTCCTTCACTATCCCTCCTTCCCTCATGACCTTAAAAACTTTTGTAATGGTTGTACTTGTACTCTTGGAATGGTTGTTTGGGTGTTTACTGGAACTTATGTTGGATGTATGTTGAAACTTATGTCTTTGTTTAATTTCATGTTTGTTATGTTTTAGTTATAGTTTTCATAATCATTTTTGGTATTACAAAATCAAATAATTCAATTTTGCCGTATTTTTTTAAAACATGATAATTAAACAGTCGTAAAACAATCACCAAAACGTACACAAATCAGTAACCAAAACAATCGCAAATGAGTAACCAGATCAGTCGCTAAAGCGTTGCAATTCAGTCGCAAATTTTAGCGACTGTTTGGCGAGGGAAGAACGACCAAAATTATCAGTCACTAATTAGTAGCTCCGTGTCGACTCTTTAGCGACTGATTATTTTAGCGACGCTCTGTCTAGCGACTACGTATGTCAGTCGCCAATCAGTCGTTACTAAGTAGTTTGCGATTGTATAGTGACCGTTTTTGTAGTCGGTAATTCCACGTTTTCTTGTAGTGTCTTGATATCGTCGAGGTAGGTCTTGAAGGCCGGCCAGTCTTGAGGAGAAGACACCATCTTCACAAGGTCATTTGAACAAGTATCAAAATTTAAAATTATTATTTGTAATATCCAAAAATAAACTTAAAACAATGATAAAAAATTAGTATCCATAATATAAATATTTAAGATACTTTTAACTTGCTAAAAAATATAAATTCTTGCGGATCATATAATGGAGCGGGTTAGAGTTTACATAAATATGATTATATAGTTTTTACGTGTTGGTCTACTAAAATTGTAACATCCGTGATCCAACAGTGTTCTAGGGGATGGTGTGTCGATCGACACAAGGGCTGTGTCGACCGATACCAGCATCTGCTGTTTAGCCGATTTCGGTTTTAAATCGTCGGTTCAATGTGGTTTACTTAGGAAAACCCTAAGGTCGGGTATAAAGAGATGAAAGTCGACAACTTTTAGAATTTTAGCCTCTATTGTCGTTTCCAGAGAGAAAAGAAAGAGAGAAGTTGTTCTTGAGAGTTTTTAGAAATTTTGATGCCTGTTCTTGGGAGATCTTTCTTGTGGAGTGGAGATATGAAGCTATGAACATGGTAGAAGCTTGTTTGGAGGCTGTTTTCGTGGGTTTTAGAATCAGTTTCCTCATTCTCAAAGGTGAGCACATGACCATGGTTTATCTAAGCTTGAGAATCATTTGTTTTTGTGTATTAAAGTGTGGTTGATTGATTTTCTTGCTTGATTGTGGTTGTTTCGTGTTCCCAATAGTATTTTGTGGCTTTTGGGTGAGCCTTTTGGCCGCATTGGAGACGTTTTGGAGTCGGAGATCTGCCTTGGAGGTTGCAGGAAAACTATGCTCGGCATCAATGTTTGTCGACACTAGTGCGAGGACGGCTCAAAGGCTCTAAGAAGTATCCATCGACATCATGTGGAGGTGTCGGTCGACACAACTAAGGTTTTCGGGGAATGTCGAGCAGGTGTCGATCGACACCATTGACACCAGGTTGTCAGTGTCGATCGACACCAGGTGGTGTCAATCGACACGAACCATCAGCAGACGACTGATACTTGCTTTTCCTGGTTTGATTGTGTTGTTTGTTGTTTGTTGAACATTGGTTTCTCAATTGTTTGTGTGGTTAGCCCAATAGATGGGAGGATTGCCTCACTGAATATTTGTAATAATACTCATGCGTATCAATTATGAGATTCATTATTAGGAAGCAAAATTTATGTATAGTACAAGATTGTCATAGAAACTTTGGGACAAAGGGTGGATATATTCTTTTAGATTTTTTTACATCTACGTTAGTAAGTAATATTACTCAACCGATAAAAAAAAGTATTGGAATATGAAAAAGATATTAAAAAAAAATTTATGATATGTATTCATAATCAATATATTATAAGTGAGATCATAGAATGGGAAAAGAGAGTAGATGGAAAAGATGACTAGTGTATACCAGAAAATAAAGAAAAAGTTAATTGTTGAAAATGTTAAAAAAATAGATAAGTTATATATCGCTTAATAAAATAAATTTAACATCTATATAGATTTATATTTTTAATATTAAATAATTATAATTATTCTCAATAGTTCGCATTAATAATAAAAAATTATATTCCAAGTTAGCCCTGGGCATTCGATTTCCCGAACCTAATCGGGTATGGATTTTCATGTTTTTGGGTTTTTGGGTTCTCGTGTTTAAACATATAGAACCCGTTCGGGTTTTTTATACTTTCAGGTCGGGTTCGGGTTTTTTGGGTATACCCGAACTCAATCAAACCATGAAAAAAAAACTAATTTTTATATTTTTATAAATTTAAGAAAACTTGGATATATATAAATATTTAACATTTCATCTTAGGACAGAGAAACTAAGATGACAAAGTGGTTAAAGATGCACTCTTAAATGCTCAAGGTCATGGGTTCAAATCGGAAAAAATGTTATTAAAATCCCCAAGTTAGCATTTTTGTTGATTTAAATCACGAAGTCTTCATTTGTTAAAAAAAATCCTCACTTTTTTCTTGACTTCTATTTAAATCATGAAGTCTTGTTGACTTCGCCGTTTGAAGCACAATATTAACTGACCAGACGGAGATATTAAACGGGGTTAATTAGGCGTTGACGAGGTCCGTTAGTTGGTAAAACGACGTCGTTTTCTTCTTTAATTACATCCTCAAATCAAACCCGATTATCAATTCCTCCCAAAATTCTCAAATCACAAACCCTAATTTGAGATTCCTCTTTTCTTCTTCGATTAGATCTTCTTCTTCGAATTCAACTGATGACTCCGGCTCCACAAATACACTTTGATGGCACTCCACGGTCAAACGAAGCTACCACCGATGTCTCTGAGCTCGAATTCATATGTTGAACTCGAAGAAGAAGAGAGAAATCGAAGAAGAAAAGAGATTATCGATTATCGATTTCTAAATTGGGGGGTTTAGAGTGTTATAAACAGCGTCGTTTTGCTATTAACGGATCTTGTTAACAGATAATAAACCTCGTCTAATTTTTCCGTTTGGCCACATTACGTCGTGCCTCAAATGACCAGGTCAACAAGAGTTTGCGAATTATTTGGAAGTCAACAAAAGATTGGTGTTTTTTTACCTCTAAATCCAGAATTCATGCTTTAAATCAACGAAAATGCTAACTTGAGGATTTTAATGACAATTTTCCCGGTTCAAATCCTCTAAAATGCATATTTTTACATTTAGTTCGGGTGGGCATGCGGGTTCGGGTATTACCCGAACCCAATCGGGTATCCGAACCTCAGAGATACTGAACCCGATCGGGTTTTATACAATACTCGAACCTGAACCGAACCATCTACTTCGGGTCGGGTTCGGGTTCGGGATTTGGGTCCTAGTAAAATGCCAAGGCCTATTTCGAGTGATGAATATAGTAAATTATAATTAAGATTAAAAAAAAGAGAAATTTATTAGATGTGCCATGAACAGTGTGTAAACTTGTGAGAGATGCCATTTTTGCAAAAACCTTTTCCCGGGTGCCATAGCCTCAATTTAAAATGACTAAATTGCCCTCCTCTCTCCCACAAACTTAATTGCAAAAACCTAATCTTATCCCACTTTTTTTTTTTCTTTTCACTTTATTCCCTTCACTCTTATTTTCATCTTGTTAGTTCTTCTCTCTCTCCTCTTTGTCTTCCACAAAATTCTGCCGAACATACCAAAAAGAGATGCTAAAGCTGAAACCTTATAATGAAAGAGCTAAAGATTTGATGGAAGCGCTAGAGAAAATCAAGAGAAACCTCTAACGATTGGTTTCTGCGATGACAAGGCCATCAAAGGAGATGTTGACAAACTCCTAGAACTCAGATCGAGATCACACGAGATCTGATGCGGCGTTGAAGACATGCTGCTAGGTTGGATCTTCGAAGGACCAGATCCAACGCCTAGCCAGGTTTGTCCACCACAAACTTGTCCTTCAACCTATTTAGTGGACCAGATCCGTTTTTGCTGACGGACGAAACTTGTCCTTTGATAGTGGACCAGATCTGCTTTTGCTGACGGATGAAATTTATTGCAATTGGCAATTTGACATTGGAGAACTTACAGAGGATAACAATATGATTGACCAAAGAAGGTATCTCTATGGACTAGTTTTTATTTTTTTGATCCAGAGTATGCTTACTTTTTGTCTATCCAACAATGTTGTCTATTAAGTTCCTGATAGACCAAATTTTTTTATATATAACATTAAGTCCATCACACTAATATGTTTGTTGTCTATCACACAGGTCTAAAACGTTCAGGATGACAGTGGTGAACTCCTGAAAGACATCAATGTTACTGTACAAAGAAGGTATGTCTCTATGGACCAGTCTTATATTTGGTTTAGTCCACTGCATTTTCATATATGGACCACAATACGTTTGCTTTTTGTCTATCCAACCATGTTGTCTATTAAGTTCTTGGTGGACCACTTTTTAGTTTAGAACATTAAGTCCATCACACTATCATGTTTGTTGTCTATCTCATAGGTCTGAAGACGTTCATATTAACATTGGTGAACTCCCGGAGGACAACAATGTTACTGCACATTGAAGGTATGCCTTTACGGACCAGTTTAATCTTTGTTAGTCCACTATATTTTCATTATGGACCACTTACTTTTTTTGTCTATCCAATTATGTTGTCTATTAAGTTTCTGATGGACCAATTTTTTATTTAAAACCTCATGTCCATCGAACTCACATGTGTGCTGTCCATCGCAAAGGTCCGAAGACGTTCAGCCTAACATTGGTGAACTCTCGGATGACAACAAGGATACACAGAGAAGGTATGTCTCTGTTGGTAGACCACAGTAGGCTTACTTTTGTCTTTCCAATTCATCTTGTCGATTAACTTCTAGATGGACCAATTTTTTTAAAAAAATTTAAGTCCATCAAACTAACATGTTTGTTGTCTATCGCGCAGACTTGAAATTGATGAATTCCCCGAGGACAACCATATTACTGACCTGGAGAACTCCACCAACTTCAATCTCTTTTATATCTAGATGTGTTTAGGTTTATTGCTAACATTAACATTGATAATTAAAAAAGAAACAGTCACATCATTATTATTTTCGTCAGTCTCAAATTGCTTGCCCAAAAGTTAATGATTTTTTTTTTTAATTTTATTTCCTTTATTATTTTAAAGGGTATTATGGTATTTTGATCATATGGCATAAAAACAACAAATGGCATAATTGAAATAGAAAAAACGAAAGTGGCATTTCTCACAACTTTAATTATAAAAATGGCATTTTTGATAAAATTCCCTAAAAAAAAGTACCATTGTCATGCATGTTTAGTTTTATTTAGTTTTATTCCATGCATGTTTGAACGTTCCTGGCCGATTTCCATTTCTTATAAGGTAAATTCCATCACGTTTGGCAACCCAATGGCGCCAGTGACCACATCGACGAACGTTGGCCATTCTGTATGCTATAAATTCTTGACTATATCGCATGTACAATCCATGTTTCAAACTACAAGTCCATCTTGTCCTTCTGCCTAACTTGTCCGCGAAATAAATAAACTTAACCTCTTTGAATTGTAAATTTGCGACATCTAGATTGTCATCTCTGGAATGACAATGGTACTGGAGAACCAAGCCGGGACCAAGATCGTTCTCAATTATAATTTGGTTTTTCGGACATGGGAACATATCAAATGCTACATTTAACCCAAAACACATTGCAATAACAAACATACAAATCATCAGACGATTCATTTCTTTTTTTATCTAGGATATTTTGGAGTAATATGAAACTTTTTGGAGCGTAATATGAATCTAATGACATCAAAGTGTAGTATTTATAATGATTTTGTGCGGTTAATAATTTAGTTTATTTTTGTGTGTGGGCTTAATTAATCAGTTAAATTGAAACACAAACACATATGAACTTAAAATAGATAATGTAGAAAATTATGGTTGAACTTAAAAAAAGAAAACCAAATAAAATCAACCTTACAACTACAAATTTTGTTGTAAAATTTATTGGATTTTGAACGATTCTTGGAGATAAGGTTGTTGGTTCCCTAATATATGAATTTATTATTTATTGTAAAAGAACTTGTGTTGAAGAATTTTTCAGTGTATAAGAATAGGATATCTAGTCATACAATATGGTAAACGGCTTTTTCATACTTAGACAATTACAGTATGTTCGATTCATACATCGAACTATTGACTATGATTAAACATACATGAATTTTTAAAATATTTGAATTTCATACTTGGACGGCTGGACTTAAGATTTTATGATTAAATATACAAAAACGTGGAAATCATTTGACAGTGGTTTTAATCGTATAAATAAAGATAAAACCAATTGCTTCAGTGTCCTAGTGGTTGAGTAGTTAATTTAATAGTGCTTGTTACTAGGTTCCAGCCTTGTTGGAAGCATAATTTAATAATGCTTGTTACTAGGTTCCAGCCGGAAGCAATATTTTTTATCTTTAACAACAGGAATTAATGATTCACATCCCCTGTCCTTTCTATTATGTATGTGTTATGGCTTCTTGTCGCGTGATTGGATAGTCTGTGTTTCTCATATATATAGAGAGGCGAATTATCTTGTGGACGGTTTAGCTAACTATACATTCACATTACCTTTAGGTTTTCATTTATTTGAGTCTAGAGTTGATGTGGTTAACTCTATTGTGTTAGAGGATGCTATCGGGATTGCGCGTCCACATTTAATTCAATTTTTATTTTCTTTTATTAATAAAATAGGGGGGTTAAGCCCCTTTTTCCGACCAAAAAAAAGTATATTATCATTGGCTCTTCTCCCCCCGTTGTGGGTTCTAATCAGGTTATCTTACTAGTTACTACAATGTGAAAGTATGGTTGACATAGAAAAGGTATGTATAGGTTGATCTCTCATTTTTCCTTTCTAACGTTGACTCACTTTCGTGTATGTATAGGTATCGTGTTTTTGTATAGGTAACAAAAAGACATACTATTTATTTTGCGAAATAGTCTAAATATACACAATTTGATTTATATATAAATTTTCAAATACTATTATAAATTGCCATCATCTATATGGAAAATCAAGTATTAATTATAATACGCCACGGTAAATCAATGTACACATTGACGACAGTCAATATATGTTCCAGTTTTTGTTGTTCACATGATTTTTAGTATCAGATGTTTCTCGTCTGATTATTCTCAATACTTTGCACAAAACAGATAACAATTTTTTTTGTTGTTCAACAAACAGAAAATATATGATCTTAAGACTTAAATTAAGAGATCATCTGTAAGCAAGAAAAAAAAACTATATATAATGATGACTTTATCATAGTAAAAAGGGTGAGTTACTAGAATATTGCATAAAAGCTTCTTTATTACAAAAGTAACATACAATTGTTTGTAATTACTAGACTAACACATTGTACCTATACTACCCCTGAAACTAGTGTTGGGAAAAAACGTAATTACGGCTAATGCCATTAGAAAAAAAAACATTGGAAGTTGGGACTAAGTCTACCGATCCTTTGATGGTAGATTTATACACGTGGACTGATTAAAGGTGTACGTCAGATATTTTTGGTACACTTAGTTGTAGTGCTAGTACACTTTGCCGTCGACGTAGATGGTACACTTAGTTGTAGTGTTGGTACACTTATCGGTGGACGTATATGTGTATCAAAAACTAAGTGTACCAAAAATATCTGATGTACACCTTCAACAGTCAATATGACCCAAAAGATATTTATGGTAGACTAATGGCCTGTTGCGACAGATTTATTCGACAGCCTTCTCTCGTTTCAGATATTTTTGGTATACTTGTTTGTTTTTTTGAAATAGTTTTCGGAGTGTGATGGTAGGTTTCTTGTCCGTGGTAGATTTAGTAAGCATTTTTGACAGCTGTAAAGTCTTACCAGAATAACACGAATTTGTTTGAGCTGTCAAAGACAGTCTAGCGTTGCGATAGACTTATTGGAGGTAGATCTAAACACGTTTGCTGTTCTTCCGATCTATGGTGTTCATGTAATAACGTTTGTAGCAGATTCATCAATCGTATTCTGTTTGTCGGCCGGAGCAAACGTCTTTTTCCTACTCTGTTTCGTTAATCTTTCCTCTGGGTTCATCCATGGAAGAGCTAGATATCTGTTCGAAAATCTATATAACTCACTTTTTATAGGTTTTTAATTTAGAAATCAGATGTTGAGATGAAAATCTATAATAGTTGAGTAAAAACCTCACAAATGAAACCAAAAAAATAGACATACGTCGTGAAAAAATAAAGTGAGGCAGGGAAAATTAGGGTTTTCAGTCGTATGTTATAGGTAGAAGACGAGGATATTCTGGTAATTTCGGGTTCATTAAACCTAAAATCGAACGTGTACGTACATATAAACATGTACGTACATATGAACGCATACGTACATAACGTTCTTGAGATTAGTTTACATAC
Organism: Camelina sativa; assembly: GCF_000633955.1. NCBI lineage: Eukaryota > Viridiplantae > Streptophyta > Magnoliopsida > Brassicales > Brassicaceae > Camelina > Camelina sativa. The sequence continues at coordinate 17,864,618 of NC_025696.1, forward strand.
ATAACGTTCTTTTGCTTAGTGTCCATAAATCCGTTTTAATGAACGATATAGCTGATCATGCATCTTATACAGATAAACTTCTTACTCTTTTGGGTTCATTATTCCGTAAATTGTAGCTGATCATGCATCTTATAGTTCACTAACTTTTGTGGAATCTATATTTTACAAATTCATTATACGTCAAAACTTTCTCAAAGATATCAGTATTGCCTCCGGACGCCCTATGCATCGAAGGACGGACAACTTATGCAGCAAAGGATGCCCGTTATGCTTCATCCTTCTCTGAGGTCTTCCTTTGAAGCAAATGTGAAGTTGGAGGTATCTTTTTCTCTTCGTTTTCTCATCTTTGTAAATTTGATTAAGGTTTCTTTTATCCTTTTTCTAAAATAGTTTTTCTGGATTTGTTTTGACACACTAGAAATATAAAAGATAAAGGTATATTTCAACAGAGTTTTAATACACATTTGCTGTCTCCTGATTCACATTCATATTCACTAGGCTGAGATGTTCACTGAAAATAGTTAATTCATTAATCCGGTCAAAAGAATACATCATTTTCGTAGTGATAGTGGAAGGTCATACTGAAATGTAAAGGGGCATCGATTGAACAGAGAAATAAAAAAATCATACTGAAATGTAAAGGGGCATCGATTGAAAATCATCTGCCTGCGATAAAGCCGGAAAATGTTTTTAAAAAAATCGCGCTTCAACAAGAACCAGTTCAATTGAGCCTTTACTAGAATCTGCCTGCGATAAAGCTGGAAAAAAAAGCGTAAACAAACAATGAGGAAAAAAAGGAGGACAGGCAGAGTGATGTTTGTCAAACACTTACTTCGCTGTACTCAGGAGCCACAGCTTCGATCAAAAGCTCTATCTCTCCAGAATTAACGTCTTCAAGCGGAACCCATATATGCATTTCACTGTTATTGATTCCTTAAGGTTGATCTGTTGGAAACGAGAGAGGCACAAATAATCTTCCTATTTCGTAACAAATCCCACCTTACCTGAAAAATTAATACCAAACACCAACAGATCTCAAATTCCATTACAGATCTTGACAATAATCGATTTAAGGATGCGAAGCAAAAAATCAAACAACTGAGATTTTGATCCCAACAAGCTATTAAAAATGTAAAGGGGCATCGATTGAACAGAGAAATAAAAAAATCACACTGAAACAAAAACCACAAACAACCGAGAAATTTTTCTCAGAACTTGACGAAGAACATCAAGAGAAATTACCAGAATATAGTTTGCATCGATATAGCAACATTATAAATTTGTTACAAAAATGAAAAAAAAAATGGAGGAGAGCGTTAATCTGGAGAAGGAAAAAAAGAGCTTTCGATCAAAATGTCAAAAGAAAAAAAAAAGGTAACAAAATCAAAATAGTAGTAGTAAACTAGCAAAAACTTGCGTAGTTCGCAAGATGCCGAGTGAAGAAAAAAAAAAGTAGGAGAGAGAAACGAAAGTAAAGAGACGAAGAAGATCTCCCTGAAATTTTCCCAGCCCAAGAAAAAAAAATATTCCTAGAAAGAAAATAAAAACTAGATCTACAACTTTGTTCTTGAAAGAGAAAGTGAACAGTGAACCCACAGAATAAGTCCACCTCTGATAATTTTCTTTCTTTTGCCATGATTTTAGTCAAAGAAGATGAATCAAATTAGAAAGTGAATCAATCTCATGTTTTTTGCCAATCCAAATTTAAGAGAATCAGAAAATCAGGAATCAATCCTTGAAGATTTTTGTGTTCCCTATTTCTTGAAAATCAAAGACAATTTTAAATGTAAATGGCATTATCTGTAATAAAACATACAACTCAGGTATAGAAGTAATTTGCAAACTTTTATGTGTTATTCTAGTAAGACAGAAATCTCAACGTGTTAGTCTAGTAATAAACCTACTTTTATGTAATATTCTAGGTAATTTCTCTAGTAAAAATCTGTGTTTAATTTTTTTCTTTTTTCCTTTTTTTTTTTTAAATTGACCCCATATAATAAGGCTTGTTCCTATAGTATATATTTTCTGAAATTTGAAGTATTTGCTAAATTCTGAATGCTTCCATGATATATGAGTTAGTCCGTATATTGCAACAGAAGCAGTGTTGAAGAAACTTTCAGCGTACGTACGTATTATTAATAGGTTATCTAGTCTACAACATGGTGTTCAATGACACTGTTAACTGGCCAATTTGATTTATGTAACGTTGCCTCGACCTTTATTTTAATTTCTTTAGAATATGGTTACATCAGAAAATGTCCATGCAGTTGTGTAAATTAATATCTTTGTCTTACTTTACATTTGTCAACATAAAACACGAGGAAAAAAAAAAAAAAATTCTCGAAGATGTCTATCTCCCGAAGATTACAAAAAGAACCATAGAGAACCCAACTCGTGACTTCAAAATCATATCAGCCGGCTACATAAATGCCATGGACAAGGCGAAGACTCACGCAAAAATAGGTCTGTTGCATATTGGCCCAATTTTTTGGGACAACGTACAGTAGAACCTCTATAAACTAATATTCTTTAAATTAATATTCGCTATAAATTAATAAATTTTTCCGGTCCCGAGTTAGGCCGATGTAAAAAATAACACATTTCAATAAATTGATAAAATAATAATTTTTTTGAAAATGCTATGTAAAAATATGGTCTCATATTAATAATCAAATAATATTAATATATATATATATATCTAAGAAAATCTAGTGAAATGCATATTCTTGAATTTGCAGTTTTATTGGAGTTCATCTCTAATATTTTTCATTGCCGTCTTATCAAATCGCATCCAAAAATTGTGAAAAATTCTAAATGCCATAATTGCTTCTTTATACATTATGTAATTGGTTCTAAAATTACCGCAATATCTTATTCGACTTCATCGTTATCATGAATGATACTAGTAGCATTCTTCTAAACTCTAAACTTCTAACATCTATTATTTTTACCTAAACTCTAAACTTATCAATTACGAGAGACAAGATTATAAATTAAGAAAATTCTTTAAAAATATGAATGATAATTAATAAAATATTAATTTATCGATAAATTAATAATTATTAATTTATCGATAAATTCAAACTTTTATAAATTAATAAAATTTCATGGTCTCGACCTTATTAATTTATAGAGGTTTTACTGTATATTGACTCAGTTAAGACACGTGCATGGCACATATATGTGCTTGACTTTTGATATTTTTTTAACCCAAATTGGTATTATAATTATACGGAAATTTTCCTGTATGGAATGTTTCCATTTTTCGTTTCTTTTGCGTAAGATACGTTATTGTAAATCAATATGGTTATATCTAGATAACGTAATGTGGATATATATATATATATATACTCTTATCAGATTCGAGAAATGAAAAAAATAATATGAGACCATAGAAATTCAAATACTAGTTTTGATTTCCATTACTCGATCAATTAACATTTCTCTTTTATTTTTATTTTTATTTTTATTTTTATTTTTTTTGTCAACAAGAGATTAGCTCAGACGAGCCAATTGGTAGAGAAATCGTTTACAAACAATACTTGGTGCGGAGATGTACGCGCTTAGCATGCCAAAGAATCCGCCCTTACATTAGCATTTCTAGGAATTAAAGATAAAGAGAAAGTAGAGAATTCCTCCCTATCGGTTTTGATGTCGTCAAGATACGCCGAGAACGCTGGCCAGTCGGAAGGGGAAGACACCATCTTCACCAAATCTGAGCAGTCGGTATAGAAAGCCACCTCTCTGAAGTCATGGCCGATCATGCAGCGCATCGCCCAAACGAACGCTTCAACTTCTGTATGTAATGGAGAGAGACTTCGCCGAAAATTCTTGGCTCCCAAAAACGGCAACGCTGTCTGGACCGAGGTACAACACCATCCAGCACCTGCATACAAATCCCCTGCTTTCCAAGAGCCATCTATAAAACATCGGTATCCCGAATAGACCAAAGGAAGGGAAGCAGCAGCCACCCTAACTGGTATCTCCGAAGCACCTGGGATAATGGGATAGGTCACTTGATCTTCTTCTAGCTGAGCCTGCTGCCACGCTGCAGCTTCTCCCTCTGCTACCCTAACAATATCCTCCGGCCGCTCAACAATATTGTCAAAAACACGTGCATTCCTCGCTTTCCAAATAAACCACATAAGCCAAGGGAAAGCCGCAACATGAGCCCCAGGATTCTGCTGCCCTAAAAAGTGATCCACATTTGCATATACTGATTCTGTCGGAAAGAAATTAGGACCCACCGGCACATGTGCTAGGGCCCAAACCTGACGGGCCGGAGGACACACAAAGATAGCGTGATTTATTGTCTCCATATCCGCACCACATCGTACGCACCGTAAATCACAAGCAATACCCCGTCGTCCCAAATTTACCGAAACCAAAATACAACCAGATAGAACCTGCCACATAAAATGCTGGATCTTAGGTGGACAACGAACCCTCCATACGCTAGCGAGTAGAGGGGTAATTTCCGGGCCATAACCAGTGGCCGCAAAAGTCCGAACCACGTCATGACGTGCAGTGTGGTAGCCTGATTTGACTGTATACAGCCCAGTTTTCGTGAAGTGCCAACCGAAAGAATTATCCTTTTGATTACCACCCAAAGGTATAGCCCTTATCAATGCAACATCAAGTGGATCAAAATGCTCATTAAGCATATCCACACACCAAGAATTAGTTTGTCGATCAATAAATTGATTCATTTGAAGAGAAGGGTCCTTTAACGGGCCCTTGCTTAAAGCTGGTCTCGGGAATTGAGCTGGTAGCCAAGGATCAGACCATATAGAGATGGTGTCCCCTGAGCCAACCCGTTTAATAAGCCCTTTATTAACCAGAGAGCGAGCAGAACAGATACTCCTCCATCCATAGGAGGGAGAGTATGACCTAATAGGATCCATCGGATGCGTATTCCTATAATACCTACTCTTAAAAACCCTGGCAAACAAAGACTGTGGAACGTCTATCAGACGCCAAAGTTGCTTGGCCAGTAATGCCGAATTAAAATCATCTACATTCCTAAAACCCAGACCACCCAACTGTTTGCTAACACATATTTTCTCCCAGGCCAGCCAATGCATGCCCCCTGTCTGACCATTAGTACTCCACCAAAAATTTGCCACTGCACTGGTAAGCTTGGATGTAATTGTTTTTGGTAATCTAAAACAAGACATCACAAACGTCAGAACAGCAGTAGCAACAGATTTAATCATCACTTCCCTTCCCCCTTTTGAAAGCAAATTTGCAGTCCAACCATTCGTCTGACTTTGAATCCGCTCACGAACAAAAGAGAATACCTTAGTTTTAGCCCCACCCAAACTTTCGGGTAGACCTAAATATGACCCCATACCACCCAGAGTTGTGATCCCGAGAACATCCTGAAGCTCAGTTTTTTTATGGTCATCAATCTTGTGCCCAAACTGTACCGAGGATTTTGAAAAATTTATTTGTTGACCCGAAACAGACTCGTACTGTTTTAGAATATCTAAAATAACCCGACATTGTCCTACATCCGCCTTACAAAAAAAAAGACTATCATCAGCAAACAACAAATGCGTAATAGGCGGGCATTTATTCGCCACTTTTATCCCTGTAATAAGCTTATCCCTCTCTGCTTTCCATATATTAGCAATAAAAGCCTCTGTGCATAAAATAAACAAATAAGGAGACAGAGGATCACCTTGTCGCAACCCCCTCTATGGAACTATCAAACCATTCGGCTGGCCATTAATAAGAACCCTATATTCTACCGAAGTGACACAAAACATTATCCATGAAACCCATGACTCTGCAAAACCCATCTTCTGTAACAAAGCTGCCACAAAATCCCACTCAACCCTATCGTAAGCCTTACTCATGTCTGTTTTGATGGCCATAAATTTCCCCTTACAAGACGGATTTGTACGTAAGCCATGAAACATCTCTTGAGCAATAAGAATATTATCTGAGATCAGCCGACCTGGAACGAAAGCCGATTGAGTCTCAGAGATAAGACCAGGTAAAACCCTCTTAAGCCGCTGACATAAAATCTTAGAAATGATCTTATATCCAACGTTGCACAAACTAATCGGGCGTAATTCTGCCATTCGAGTAGGCTTGGCCACCTTTGGAATAAGGCAAATATGGGTTCGATTTAGGTCCTTGTCGAAAACTCCCTCCACCAAAAAACCATTAACCAAAGACACAAGGTCGTCTTAACTATGCCCCATGCTTTTTGGAAAAACAAAGCTGTCATCCCGTCTGGGCCAGGGGCTTTATCCGGATGCATCATAAACAAAGCGGACTTGACCAGCCTCCGTAGCGGGTCTTGTCAACTGCTCATTATCCTCGACTGTAATCACTGTATTGACCTCCCTTAGGACCTCCTCAAAATTGTCCGGGTTTGTCGAAGTAAACAAGTCCTCAAAATATGATACCGCCGTATTACAGATATCCACATCCTTAGTTGACCAGGTGTCATCTTTAGTAAACAAACCAGTAATCCGATTACGAGCCCGTCGCTGTTTTGTTAAGGCATGAAATATTTAGAATTTTTATCCCCCAATCTCATCCATTTACTCCGACTTTTTTGATACCAATAAATCTCTTCATCCCCATACACCTGACGTAAGCGATTCTGTAGATCCGAAATTGTGGAAGGAGGAATTGAATCATCCGCCAGAGCTACCTCCAACTGTCGCTTTAAATCCTCAATGGTTTCCCTACCGTATGGGACTTGTGATTTACGCCACTGAGAAATTGCCTTTCGACAATTCCCAATTTTATGGACAAACATAGCTGAATCCTGGACCAAGTCCCCGTCCCACCCTGATGCTATCGCATCCATTAGTCCCGCCTTACCAATCCAGCAGCGGTCAAACATAAAACTCCTTTTCCCCCGCGGCCTTTTAGCCCCAATACTAACCACAAGAGGCTTGTGATCAGAGGCTATCATTGGTAAATACTCCGTCACAGTGTCCGGGAACAAATCATGCCAGTCCTCATTCCCTAACGCCCTATCCAACCGACATCGAATAGGTTTTTTATCACGCCAACCCCTCCAAGACAAAAAGTCCCCAAGATAGGAAAACTCCAAAAAACCACAGTCCTGAATCATTCCATTAAAAGAAAGAAACGAGGAAGGATGACGTAATTTCCCACCACGCTTTTCATGATTACCTGTTAGCTCGTTAAAGTCACCAACCACAAACCAAGGGGTGGACCGGGTGGAAATAATTCTTAAGAGACGTTCCCAAACCAAATCTCGATTCTTAGGGACCGGATCACCATAAACGAAAGTTAAATTTATTATCCAACCTTTGAAAACCGCTTCAATGTCGATTAATCTGTTTGATTCGAACAAAATTGAGACATGAAAATCACCTTGATTATAAAATAGAGCCATACCACCACTACAACCGATAGGATCAATTGTTTTTAAATTCTTATATCCAAAATGACCAACAAACTTTTCCAAAAAAGAAGTAGGTTGTTTGGTCTCCATGAAGAATAAAAAATCTGGCCGATCTTTGGTCCATAGATCCCGAAGATTACCAATTGTGGCCTTATTACCCAGGCCTTGACAATTCCAACTCACAATATTCATAAAATAAAAATTATAAATTTAGGGGAATATAAAAACCCCAAGTTCACCTCCTCCCACCCTTGAGAAGATGAAAATATAACAAACTCAACACCCGTTTGCACAAAACCCATTATTGCAATGCATCCCAAAAAACCCAGAGGACTACAAATATGATAGTAAAGCAGAATAAGATTATATTTAAAGAATAAGACAGCAAGCCACCTAGAGAACATGGGACAGCCGTGGTCCAAAAAACCAACAATTACTATCAATAAAAAAAACTCCTGGTAACAAGACAAAACAAATATTAAAACCTCCCGGCAACAAGAGGCCTTACCAATAGAATAGAAAAACAGAAGACCCTTGAAAAACAAAAACAATCTCAGCCGGCCCAATATGAGCCCATAAAGCGGCCCCCTTTGGACAACCGGAAACAAAATTTGAACGAAACCATCAAAAATCCATTGATGAAACCAGAAAAAGAGAGAAACGGAGAACCAAGATAAGGGCGAGCAATGATGTATTATTACTTGCAGAAATAAGATACATTGGGTAAAACCCAAAATAGAACAAACCAAAATCACAAAGAAAAACCAGACCATAAAACAACTACAACCATACAGAACATCCGTAGATAACTTATTCCTTAACAACAAAAGAGAAGAAAACAAATAAAACAAAGAAGACCAAACCAAAGGTTGCTTCCGGAGAAAAAAACCCAATGACGTAGCCCGCATCCTCATCCCCTTGCCGCCCTATACTGACTAAACACATTAATCAACCGCTGGGTTTGGAGGCTTTCCTCCTTGGTGAGCACCGAGTTTCCCATTCAGTCCAACACCTTTTGCTACAGCCTTCTTTCTCGGAGAGGTTAGAGAAAACAAGTTCCGCTTCTTTGTGCTAGCACCTGGAAGAGCACCCTTTTGCTTGACCACTCTGGCCCGTGAAGGATGCATTGTTCCCCCCAATTCCTCACCCTGTGACTTATCCTCAGAGACACCTTCCACAACATCACTAACCGTTACCCTAACCGCTTGATCAAAGAGATCCCCCTCAATAGTGCTCTCCTCCGCAACCTGCTCATCTGTAAGGAGAGAGTCCTCCTGGGAAATTTCCCCTGACGCCAAACCTTGCTCCTCCATGATAGTATCCATAAAACTCAAGGTATGGTCTTCCTTAGTAGGAAACTCTTGACCCAACAAGTTACTGAGATCATCTGAAAAAAGCACCTCTTGCTGCAACAGTTCCATGGGACCTGAACCTGTTACACTTGCGTCACCAGCAGGAAACAGATTCTTACATACCCTCTTGTCAGCATCTTGTGCAAGAGCCGTCATTGACTCCACAGAAGAAGCCCCTGTAGCCACAGTCTCCTCCAAACTTGGACCCAAGAAATCATCCAGCATCTTCTGCTCCTCAGCAGTGAAGCTGTGGCTCACAGCACTTGTACCAGATTGGACTTGACCATTCCCCGAGATAGGGACCTGTGAAGTTGAAACAGGAACAGGAACAGGAACCAAATGTGTTTTCTTTTTCACGAAACTCTCATCTGCCTGCGCACCCCTTTAATCTTCCACCACTTACCGCCGAAACCCTGAGCCGCCCGATGATTAACCGCCTGAGAACCAGCACCACGACCATTCCCACTAGTAGAACCTTGATGAGGCACCCCTAAACTATCACCTCCCAACCCCGAAGCATTACCACTAGGCACGCCATTCACCATCGCACCCTTATAGCTCTGGAGCTTGTCCTCTGGCCGAGGTTCAAAATTATCTTCCAGCCGCTGTTTCCCCTTATCACCAAATAGTGGGCAGCGGGATATGTCATGACATAGACTGTGGCAACGCCGGCAATACCCAAATAGACGTTCATACCTCAGAGATATTGTCGTCTCCTCTCCACTATGAAACTCGATTGTGGCATCAAAGATCAAAGGCTTCTCAATGACAATATTCTCTTTTAATATATGCAAAATCATTAGTTAATCTATGATTGCATAAATGGACTTTCTTTCCAGCTGTGCTTATCAATGTTGTAAGTGGACATTTGTTTAGAGTATATTTCATTTCATTAGGGTATATCCCATAAATCATAAATTAGTTAAGAGATTGTTTCGTTTCTTTTCATTAATGAGTCTCTTAAGAAGTTCATCTCTGGACTTTGTTTCCAGCATGTGTGAAACTAATCTATCTATATATAATAGCAATCCGAATCAATGTCACAAAAAATTGTGTTTTCTTAATCGTATCTTTTGGATAATTTACCAAAAAAATCTGTAGAATGTTTTAATTGTACGTTTTACGAAAAGTTGCAATTGTTCATTGTAGCGGTTTTTTTTGTAAAGTTACAACTGTTCATTATAGAGTTTTGTTTATTCGAATATTCATATTTTTTGAAATCTATATATATCAGTCTCTTTGAAATGTTTTCATTTATTTGGCATGATACAAAATAATATAAAAGTTCAATCTCAACGGTTTTTACAGCTTTCTAAATTATTCTATAACATTCATTCTTTTAAAAGTAAATAAATTCCTTCAATTCTTGATTTAACAACCGATTTTTGGAATGAAGAATCTATCTATATATAATAGCAATCCGAATAAATACCACCAAAAATTGTGTTTTTTCAATTGTACCTTTTGAATAATTGTGACAACCCGTCCCGTGGACCCCACTAGCCTCACCGCTAGCTGCCCCAACGGACCGTCTGTGGACCCTGCTAGCGCACCGCTAGCCATCCCAACGGACTCCAAGCTGGCCCTGCAGGGCATCGATCCTAACCCCTCACCGTGGACAGGGAATATTCATCCAAATCCACCAGTAGGTTATTGGTGCGCCAGGCATTCCTCGAACCCTAATCCCCACCCTTTAACAACCTTCCCGCAGGACAAGTTGCCACCAATTGATCTGCAGGGCCAGCTTAGGGCCTATAGGGGCAAGCTAGCGGTGGGCTAGTGGGGTCAACAGGACGGGTTGTCACATAGGCTCGAAGCTGGCTCTGTAGGACATCGATCCTAACCCCTCACCGTGGAAAGGAACTATTCATCCAAATCCACCAGTAGGTTATTGGTGCGCCAGGCATTCCTCAAACCCTGCAGTGATGGGTTAGGATCGATGCCTGCAGGGCCAGCTTGGGGTCCGTTGGGACGGCTAGCAGGGGGGGCTAGCAGGGTCCACGGACGGTCTGTTGGGGCAGCTAGCGGGGGGCTAGTGGAGTCCACGGGACGGGTTGTCACAACTGACTTCAGAGCCATCTTGTCAATAAGAGACATATGGTGAGCTGCATAGAGAGCTTTCGTGAATATATCAGCCAATTGGTGATCAGTGGTAACATGAAAAGTCTTGATCAAACCACTCTGAATCCTGTCTCGAACAATATGACATTCTAACTCGATATGTTTCGTTCTCTCGTAGAAAACTGAGTTGTTCGTAATATGAATTGCTGCAGAGGAATCACAGTAAAAAGCAACAAGCTTAATCTGAGGAGCTTGAAATTCTGCTAGCAGATTCACAAGCCAAGTAATCTCTCTCACAACAAACTGCATAGCAAGATATTCAGACTCAACTGAAGAGTGTGATGCTATCTATTGTTTCTTAGATTTCCAGGAGATCAATGAGGATCCCAAAAACATACAATAACCAGATGTAGATCTTCGAGGATCCTTGCATGACGCCCAAGATGCTTCAGTGAATCCTTGAAGAACAAAGTCTGATTCTGCAGAATAAAAGAGGCCATCTCCAAAAGTATCTTTAATATAATGCAGAACATTATATGCAGCATGCATATGTGAATCCTTTGGAGCAGATGCAAACTGACAAAGTCTATTAACCGCATATGTGCTGTCATGACGAGTGATTGTCAAATACATCAGTTTACCAACCAGTCGCCGATAGGATTCCGCCTCAGCCATGATAGGTTCATCTCCACTTTGAACCAGTTAGTAGGTCCATATGAATACTAGAAGGTTTACAAGCCAACATGCAAGTTTCATCCAAAATATCCAAAGCGTACTTCCGCTGACATAAGGATATTCTTGAAACTGATCTTGCAATTTCAAGACCAAGAAAATATTGTTATGACCCAGATCTCTGAGCTTAAAAGCTTTCTTTAAATCTTCTTTCAATGTGAAGACCTCATTATCATCATTACTAGCAATAAGAATGTCATCCACATAGACCAAAAATACAACATACTTACCATTTATATTTCTTATAAACAGAGTATGATCAACATGAGACTTTTTGAACCCCAAAGACATTAGTGTGGAACTGAAATTAAGAAACCACTGTCTCGAAGCCTTTTTTAAACCATAAAAAGACTTCTGCAATTTATAAACTGCATTGGGAGGTAAAGTTTCCCCCTCCTTTGGTGTGTATCCTGGAGGTGAGGTCATGTAGATATCCTCATCAAAATCACCATTCAAAAAGGCATTAGAGATGTCTAATTGATGTAGACTCCATTTCTTTGCAGCTGCAACAACAAGGACAGTCTTGACTGTCATCATTTTCGCAACAGCTGAGAAAGTATCCACAAAATCAACACCTTCTCTTTGTGTATATCCTTTTGCTACTAATCGTGCCTTGTAATGTTCCAAACTATCATCATCATTAAGGTTAACCTTGTAAACCCATTTACATCCGATAGCATGTTTATCTAGAGGCAAAGAAATAACATTCAAAGTAGCAGTTCCCTCTAGAGCTTGTAACTCAGCGTTCATAGCCTTTAACCAACCATCCAACTTTTTAGCTTGCTAGAATGAACTAGGTTTAGAATATTTGGTAACAGAACATATATATGCTCTGTAAGGTTCTAAGAGTTTGGCATAATTCATATAATCTGATAAAGGATATTGAACTCCAATATCACTCAGATTGCATTAGTAATCTTGCAAATACGATGGTGCGTTAACTGAACGCTTGGTACCTGACTTTATATTTGGAGCCGAATCAACAAGAGCAAGAACTGAAGCAGTGCCGATGTCTGTAGGAGATTCACCACTCAAGACTACAAATCAGCACATGTAGGATTCATTGTAGGACATTCATCACTAACAACCACAGGATCTACATTATGAAGCACTGTAGGAGATTCAACACTCACAACTACAGGTTAAATATTGTCAGTCTCACTCTCTACAGAATCATCAATGCTACCAAAAAGATCAGATAAGGTGTGAGGATCACCTTTAGTAAAAGGGAAGATAGTCTCATGAAAAACCACATTTCTTGAGATATTTATTGAGTTGGACTCCAAATCCAAGAGCTTGTATCCTTTATATCCTGCAGGACTCCTTTATATTCTACAGGATAACCGAGGAAGACACAAGCTTTTGCCGTTGGTTGAAATTTTGTCCTTCCCTTCGTAGATGTGGAACTGTAATACAGACAACCAAACACACGTAAACCACTATAAACCACTATATGAATAATGTCATCGTCATCTGCAATTGCCATGATATTATTTATAGCAATATTTTGCTTTGTTGTAGTATAGAAGAACTTAGTATTTCTATCACCAAGCTGAAGCTAAGTGTTCCTACTTTTCATCTTCCCTAGAAATTCCTCATCATTATTATAACATCCATGTACCGGGATTTAAATTTTCTGATGTATTGAGTAAACCAAGAGAGAGAATTTTAATTAATTTTCGGTTTAATTATATTCTGGTTTTATTTTTTTTTTTGTCATCATTATGGTTTTTTTTAATTAAACCAGAAGTCCTAGATTTTTCAAAGTGTCGCCTCCTTTTTTTTTGGTGGAGTGTCAACGTTGATTGCTCAAAGAGTAAGAGAGAGAGATCTTGGTCGTTTTGGTGAGAAAGAGAAAGAGATCAATAAAGAAAGAGAAAGAGATCAATAAAGCTTTGTGTTAGAAGAAGTAAAAAGAACAGAATCGTTAGGGTTTGAGAAGAAACGGTTTCGACATATCAAATCGTTGTCAAAGGTAACGAAATTTGGTGGAATTATTTCCAAGCCTTTCATCGTCATTCTTATTTTTACAAAAACTGGATTTGGATTAAAACTCTCTGAGTTATGGGCAGTTTTGTCGGATATGTTTTTTCAGCCGCGAATTGAGACCAGCGGGTGTTTCAGGCTCGGTTGCGGGTTCATCTGAGATTTAATTGTGCCGAAAATTTGGGGGAAGCTTTGGGACGTCTAGAGCTTGCTTGTAACTGGAGGGATTGGAAACTTAATGGTTCGTTTTGATTTCATGGTTTCACCTTTGAGTTGGTTCTTTTCTGTTTTTCATGGCAGTTTGGTTTCAACGCTTGTTTGTTGTTGTGATTGGTTGTAGGAGCGATTTTGGTTGTTCCTGGCATTTGGAGGGTCTCTTTTTTGGTTGTAGTTATTTTCGTGAATCACTTGTTAAGGTGAATGTGTAACCAAGAGCTTATCTAATCGATTGGGTTGTATGACTTGTTTTGTGACATCTGAAAAAGCTGACTCATGATACGTTCTCTTCATATCTGAAAAAGCTTCTTATCTGTTCCAATATATTATATATATTTGTGACTAGAGGCCTCTATGATCAAGCCCTCAAAAGCCAACAACTCAATTGAGTTGAGAGGAACATAGCTAACCATTCGAAATTTGTCATCACACGATTTAAACAACACTAAATAGGATAAGAATATCTCTTTCTTATCCAAGAAAACCTATTACCCACTAACCTCAAACCATGAAGATCACAAGTGTTGATCATGCGTCTAAAATCTTCAAATGATCTCTTTGGTCGTCTTGGTCCACCTTTCTTCTCAAAGTTATCCTTTATCTCAATTAAATCACCCTAAAGTATCCATGATCTCTCTTTTCTAAAGTTTGCAATTCTTTCAAGATCTTCCCAAACTAATTTTCTCTGGCTTGACTCAGGATAACCATACACAAAGGAGTAGAAAGAAGGTAACCTGAAACTGATTTGCATATCTATAAGGTTTGCTGAACAAAAAATAACTGAAGCAGAGACTTAATTTTTTAGAAGATAGCAATCCCATCACTCATACCATGTGGTGGGACTGTTACAAACAGAGGGTAACCCAAATCTAAAGTAATTTCCTCAACTGTCATCCTTTTACTTTATTTTAAACAGGTGTAATATGTTCGGAAGATACTTCCTTTGTATCTCCCTTAGGCGTCTGTAAGGTTTATTAGAGTCTCTGCCCACATCCGCTGTCGGTGCCGACGTTGCTTTGTGGAGATCGGGCGAGAATGATTTTCGTCCGACATTCTCGGCTAAATGCACTTGGAAGTTGGAATACGATTCGCGAGGTTTTAGCCTATTATATGTTGGCCTCACGTTGTTTGGTTATCACAGGGGATACCACGTTATGCTTTCGTATGCGAATATGGGGACACATCCAAACATGTTTATTGTGTGGTGAACCGAATGAGACTAGGGATCACATACTCTTCGCTTGTTCGTTCTCTTTCACCCTTTGGACTGATGTTGCAAAGCCTTTGCTTCAACGTGGGATAACACCGGACTGGAATCGCACTCTCCCATCTCTGTTCTCTCACAGGCTCAATCTCACCGACTCCACTCTCCTCCAAATCAGCTTCCAATCAGTCATTTACAGTATATCAAAAAAAAAAAAAAAATCAGTCATTTACCATATTTGGAGAGAACGTAATGGTCGTAAATACCAACAAGGGAGCATCTCACCCCCAAGTCTTGGCTCAACGTATCATTAATGGTCGTGCCGCCTCACGTCCCTCAAGGCCTCAATTATGACTCCGATTAAAAATACGGTGGTTTAGCTCAACGCTGGGCTCAAATACACCACCTATAAATTTAGAGCGACACCATGTTTTTTGTTTAGGTCCTAGGCCTCATGTCTCTGGTGTGAGAGATTTCCGATTTGGGTCTTACCTATGCTCTGCTTCTTAATCTGCATGTACATATGAGTTCAATCTTTTTTATTGAAGAAAATAAAAAACCAGTTAATGTCGCAAATGTATATTTTTCTTCTGTGGATTTGGCTGTTGGAAAAATGTATAATACAAATGACCACTTAGAAACACGGTTGCAGATACTAACCCTGGTATAAAGGTTTGATTAGTTTTTTTATCCCCTTTAAAAGAGAGTACACAACATAGTTTTTGTAGACTTTATATTTTTAATAAATGGTTACAAATGGTTACAAATAGGTTATAGATAGGTTATAGATTAATCCATATATTAATATTAATCAGTTACACCTACATATTAGGGATAATCCAAATTGATAATTAATATATTAATGGTAACAAATAAAATCATGGATATTCCAAACTATATTTTCGGAAGATTTTAGTCCTATATCACGTTGTTTCCAAAGATCTTTAAACACAGTATTACAAATTTATTTTCCACAGATTTTATCGATAGACCACAACGTTAACCAAAGATAGATTATGAAATTGATAGATTGATTGGTTACAAGTTAAATAGTGGGTTACAAAATAGATTACAAAATAAAATTTAATCAGTGTTATAGCACGGGTACTTATCTAGAATCATTAACAATATAAAACTTACAAAATATGTGTCTTTTTTCAAACCTTCATATTACCATATGATTTTACTGCATAATGTCTTATCCAAAACAAACTTTTAAAAACAATCACATAAATTATATTTTATATAAAAATTACAATATAAATAAAATAAATTTTAACCCGTGCTCTAGCACGAGTCTTAATCTAGTAAATTATTAAATCGACACCAAAATTATTAATTGTCAAGTGTTGAGTTAAAGCATATGTTATTTTAAAAACAAACAAATAAAGTTTTAAAAAGGTTTAGACCATCGCCACCCGAGTAACAAATAGAAGGTTGCTTTAAATAAAATAAAAAAAATATTATTTTAATGGTAACCATTAATTAGATGACACATGTTAGTTCTACTTGAGAAACGTTTGTTTCTTCTTGAAGCAATTTGAGTATCGGTTCTTTTCTCTTTTTCTTCTGTCTCATCTCTATATTGAATTTTTATTAATAAGTCATCTGATGAGCACTCCCTAGTGAGGTGCCCTTAGTCGTGCATGAGAAATAAAGTTTAAAAACAAATAAAAACTAAAGTTTTTTTTTTTGGATTGTAAAAAATGTTTAGTCGGTGCACGAGAGAGACTTTTGTTTTCCCTTTTTTATTTTTGTTTTCTATTTCAATTTTTTATTTGTATTTTTATCATCTATTTCAAATTTTTTTATTAAGTAACATGATTGGACTTTTGGTAATTTAAACAATATTTAAATACAATATTATGTCATTCTAGTTATGACTTATGAGAGAGAGTCAATCGAGCAATTTTTTTCCAAATTTGAGTCAATGTAGTCTATTTTCACTATCTACTAGATTTTAACCCGCGGTATACCGCGTGCATATAATTTTATTATTATTTAAATTTTATATATTTTATTTATTTGTTAAATACTGAATGTTTTATAAAAAGAGAAATAACCTAATTTTCCGGCTGCTTGTGCGACTAAATATTTATATTAATTTTTTAACTTATAATATACTACATGACCATTTGTTTATTATATTTAGTTTGTTTTGTTTAGTGTTTGAGATTCTATTTCTATTTTTAATTATTATAACCAAAAATAAGGGATCTAAATACATAATAAGTCATTTATATGATGTGATTAAGTCACGTTTTTCCTAATGAATGAATTATTTTCCACAATCTTATTTAAAACAAATTAATTTTATATGTCAGATATTATAATATTTATAGTGTTGGCAAATAATAAAATGAGGATTTAACCCGTGTTAGCACATATATATTTAATAATATTTTATTAATTCCAACATGTCCTTTTTATAACCACATTATATAGTATTTTTAGTTTTTTAATTTTACATATTCATAATATTTTAAATTTTATTAAATTTATATAAATATATTAATTATAATATTTAAATAATAAGGAATTGAAGTTCTTCTTACGTTAAGAATCAAAACTCACAGGTTTATAAAATAAAATGGAAAATATATCATAGTTTATGTCTCTATATAATATTGATTGATGTTTTTTTTTTTGAATGAAATGTAAAATATTTAGGAAACAAAATCTGAAATGATGTTATTTTTGGAAAGTTTTTAGGGATTAAAATTGTAAATAAGTTTTTAAATACATATAACTTTAAGGGTAAAACACCAAATGTACTTTAAAAATATTAATATAGATTTAGGAAACAAAATCTGTCGTGATACTATTTTTGGAAATTTTTGAGGGGCTAATATTGTTAATAAAAATTTAAATAAATAAAACTAAAAGGACATAACACAAAACGTACTTCAAAAATGTTAATATAGATATAAACATTTTTAAGTACATTTTGGTTTTATCCTTTTATATGTATTTATTTGAAAATTTATTTAAAAAGTTAATCCGTAAAAAAATTTCCAAAAATAGCATTACTTCAAATTTTGTTTTCTAAATATTTTACATACATTCCAACTAAAAGAGATATGGAAACATAAATTATAATATATTGAACCACACATTCTATTGTTTATTGAAGATATTATATCTCTGAATCAATTTGATTTCTATTATGTTTTCTAAAACCAGTGAGCTTTGATTCTTAACGTAAGAAGAACTTAGTAAAATTTTAAAATATTACGAATATGTAAAATTAAAATTTTTTAAAATGCTACATAATATGGTTGGTTATATAGTAGATTTGTTATAAAGAAGACATGTTGGAATTAATAAAATATCATTAAATTTGTGCTAACACAGGTTTAATAACCATTTTATTATTTGTCAACACTATTAATATTAGAATATTTGACATAAAAATTAAGTAGATTTAACTAAGATTGGGTAGAATAATTAAATCATTAGAAAAAAATGTGACTTAATCATAGCGTATAAATGACTTACTATATGTTTAGATCCCTTATTTTTTGTTATAATAATTAAAAATCAAAATGGAATCTCAATCACTAAACAAAATAAACTAAATATAACAAAAAATGGTCATCAAGTATATTGCGGATTAAAAAATAATATATATATTTAGCCGCACAAACAGTCGGAAAATTTAGTTATTCCTCTATTTGGAAAACATCCAATATTTAACAAACAATATAAAATAGAAATAATTTATACTAATAAAAGTAGGAGCTATAAACTCCTAAAGCTGTCTACATAGGATTTTAAACATCCAATAGGGATTCGACATGTCATTCATTAACGTTATTTTAAATTTCCAGAATTTTCTATATTAAGAATTATTTTAAAGAACCTATCAAGATTTGACATGTCATTCATTAACATTTTTAAAAATTCCAGAATTTTTTTTAAAAAAGAAAATTTTAAAATTTATGGAAATAAAAGAACTATGCCAATATCCCATATCGACTAGAAAATATTTAGACAATGGTTTAGAACCAATATAAATAAGATTAATATGCTTCC
This sequence comes from Camelina sativa, assembly GCF_000633955.1. Taxonomy (NCBI): domain Eukaryota; kingdom Viridiplantae; phylum Streptophyta; class Magnoliopsida; order Brassicales; family Brassicaceae; genus Camelina; species Camelina sativa. The sequence continues at coordinate 17,883,600 of NC_025696.1, forward strand.
AACAACGAATGAGCAGGAAAGCTTGATTTATCATGCGTCCAATTTTAAAAGGTTTATTCGGTTTGATCCGGTTTTCTATTTGATCAAATTAAAACTTGAAAAAGTTTCAAAAAAGAAAATTATAATATTTAAAAAATTTAAAAGTTTAAATATTATAGATATTAAAACTTTTAAAAGTTCTTAAATAGTATAATTTTAAAATTTTAATAGTTTAAAATATTAGAAATATTGAAACTTTTTTAAAAGGTTCAAATATTATATTTTAAACCTCTTAAAAGTTTAAAATATTATAAATATTGAAACTTCTAAAAGTCTTAGCTTTTAAAAGGTTTCAAAATATTATAATTTTATATTTTAAAAATTTCTTAACATTCAAAAGGTTTTTTAAAAATTATAATTTATAAAATTTAAAAGTTTAAAATAAGATGTAAATATTGAAACTTTTTAAAGGTTCAAAGATTAAAAATATTTAAACTTCATAGAATGTTTTAAAATATTACAATTACTTAACCTCCATAGAAATTTTAAGATATTATATCTATACTGAGAAAAAGTTGAAGCTATAAACTCCTAAAGGTGTTCATATAGGATTTAAATAAACCAATAAAAATTAGATATTTCACTAATAACATTTTTGGAAATATAGTAGTAATCTTTATTATTATGACTTTTTAGAAAAAAAAAAATGTAAAATCTATAGAACTAAAAGAAATATGTATAACGTCCCACATCGGCTAGAAAATTTTAGACAATGGCTGAGAACCATTATAAATAAAACTAATATGTTTCTAACTATAAATTTACCAGGTTTGCTTGATTTATGCTTATTTATCAGGTTTCCAAATTTAAAAATTTTGTTTGATTTATTTTTAAAGGTTTAAATATTTATTATAGAATATTTAGAATATTATAAATACCTCTATAAAAATGTTAAGATATTATAACTATTTAAAATCTATAAAAAGTTAAAGTGTCATTAATATTTAACTCTAAAAATAAAATGATAGAAATATTTAAACTACATCTAAAGTTTGAAATATTTAATCTCTATTAAAAATTGAAAAGTTTAAGAATTACTAAATATTATATATCAAATTTTTTAATATCTTGAAAGAATCTTACTTATCTCCGTTTGTGCTTTATATCTCTTATGAGTTGTAAAACATGTTTTTGTGTATGACTTTACAGATGATTTGATACTTTTGCAGTAAAAGAAAATTTTTAAGTCTAAGAAAGAAGGATTGACGCGCAAGACCTTGATTTGATGTTATTTGAGTTTGAAAAAGAATGATCGATTTGAGTTTGAAAAAGAATGATCGATGAAAAGCACAAATATTGTTTTAACTATACATGTGTTCATATTACTTTCTCTGCAAGTAAGGATTTTGGTTTGAGAAGTTTCAATATGTGTGGATCTAAAACCGAATAAGTGTATGGATAAAATTATCAATAATTGGGTTCATGTGTTGACTATGCTGGTCTTCATGAATTGCATAATTTTTATGATGAGACAAAAATGATTTTGGTCTTGGAGTTTGATGGGTTAACAAGTTGTGTGGTAGTCTAAAAAAAGGGTTTTCATTGAAAAAATGTGAAGAAATTAACGAGGAAGAACAAGAAGAAGAGTATAACGAAGAACTGGACGGTAAAAGTAACGATGAAAATTACCATAAAATTTGACAATGAAAATGATAAGAAAGAATATGAATAATAAGAAAACATTAAATAAAAAACACGAAAAGATAGGTGATAACGATCAATTAAATATGAAAAATGAGATAAATTCATGATTATATAATTTTTGTGTTTTTCTGGTGGTCAAAGAAATGGTTTAGGATATGTGAGGTCACCAGTTTGATCCGCCTCGCATGGACGTCGAGTTTTTTTATCAGATCTGATTTTAAAACACAACTGATTTTTATATTTTTTAAAAATGTGTATCTGAAATTTATGTTTTTCTTTAATAGTAATTTAAAGGTTTCTATAAGATAATATTTTATTACCGTCATCAATCAATCATATATAATTTTTATTCAAAACCTAGAAACAATAATAATTATATGCACGCGCTGTACCGAAATCTAGGTAAATAATGTAAATAATATCCAACGAACTCGTATATAGCTGTATATCCCATTATTATGGCAAAGTAACTTTTTTTTTGTAAGATTTACATAATTAAATTTGTGCCATTTGAAGAAATATTTAAATTTAAATTTATTATTTGTAATATCCAAAAACAAACATAAGATATTAGTATCCATAATTTAAATAATTAAGAAACTTTTAACTTGCTAAAAATGTAAATTCTTGTGGACATTGTTATGGAGTGGGTTATTCTAGTAAAATACACAAAATATTTTAGTTTGATATCAAATGAGTTCACGAGAGGTGTTACACCAATTCTAACCGGTACCAAACACAAAAAAAAATACAATCCATCTAATATTATAAAATATTAATATTAATAAAAACATATTAAAACATGTATAAAAGATACATTGATATTTTCTAATAATTATTAAAAAATGATTTTGCGGTATACCACAGGTTAAAATCTAGTTAATTAAGTAGAATGTTGATGCATAGTCATGGACAAAGCCGTCGCTGAATATTTATGGGCTGCAAGCCCAAATAGAACAAATGTTGTATAATTTTTTATAATTAATTAATTTAAAAAAAGGAATTGTTGACTAACAAAGAAATAGTAGTACTGGGATTTGAACCCTGGTGTTGGGCATTAAAAACCAAATACTTTTACCATTAGAGTAAGAAAACTTCTCATAAAAAAGATCGATTAATGATTACATATTATCTGACGGCCGCAAGTACATGCTTGCTCTGGTTGTAGTCCTGACCCGCTCTGGTCATATCTATATAATTAAGATTAAACAAAAAGTACCATTGTCATGCACCATAAACATTATTTAGTTTTTTTAATCCATGCATGTTTGAACACTGCTGGCAGCTTTTTATCTTTTATAAGATAAATTCCATCACGTTTGGCAATCCAATGACGCCATTTATCACAATCATCAATGACACCGGCTTTGTATGCTATAAATTCTTTACTATATCGCATGTACAATCCATGTTTCAAAGTACAAGTCCATCTTGTCCTTCTGCCTAACTTGTCCCCGAATACTATTCTTTTCATTTCTTTGAATTGTAAATTTGCAACAGTTAGATTGTCATCTCTGGAGTGACAATGGTACTGGAGAACCAAACCGGGACCAAGATCGTTCTCAATTAGAATTTTGTTGTTCGGACATTTGAACCATGATGATACATTTAACCCAAAACACATTGCAAGAACAAACATACAAATCATAAGACGATTCATTTTCTTCTTTTTTATTTAGGATATTTTGGAGAAATTTGGGAGAGTTAGATGCATGAATCTAATGACATCAAAGTTTAGTATTTATAATGATTTTCTGCTGTTAATAATCCTGTTTATTTTTATGTGTGGGCTTAAATAATTAGTTGAACTAGGATATATCCCGTGTTTAAAGCACGGGTTAACATTTTTAAAAAAATTATAATATAATAATAAAACTATTATTTTTGTTTAATATTTTGTTTAAGATAATTTATTTTTAATTGTTATGTAAATCTATTAGTTTATTTGAATACTAATTATTTTAGAATATTATAGTATTTTATTTTTGACGTATTATTACAGTTTTATATTTTTTATTTATTGTATTTGCATCATTATTTTATAAAATATAAAATAGTAATTTTAATATTATAATTGTGAGCAAATAAAAATTATTAATTTATCATCTATATAAATTTAGTTTTACCAACCCGTCAATGTGGAAATTAAAACACACATTTTTATACATTGAGTAATATATCTTCGTTTTTAAAAATCCAAACCACAACATATGCAAAAAAAAATGCAGTTTATTTATTATACATATTATATGAAAATTTCAAACAGTTTGTAAATAAAATAAAATGAAGATGTTAGGAGAATCATAATTTGAAATCTTAACAAAATCTTCGAATTTAATTATTAAAAATAATTGTATTGTATACTTGGATATAAAATCTTAGTTTTTAAAATTTTGATTGTTTTATATATTTTTAAAAAAATTAATTAGTAATTTCGTCCATAATTTATTAGAGAGAGAAAATATTTTTTTAGATATTTTTAGATTTTTTAATATTTGATTTGTGAGTGTTTTTTTAATATAATTATATATATTTAAATTAGTTAATTAAGCTTAATAAATTTTTTCTGATGGCAATTTAATGTAATTTTTTACACATTTTAAGGTTAGTTTCATATTTGTACTTCTCAATTAATATAGTAGGATTGAAACACAAACACATATGAACTAAAAATAGATAGTGTAGAAAAGTATGGTTGAACTAGTAAAAAGAAAATCAACCTAGTTTTTATGACTTAGTTATTGTAATAGAACTTGTGTTGAAGAATTTTTCAGCGTATAAGAATAGGATATCTAGTCGTACAACATGGTACGTACGGTGTTCATTGATACTAGCCATGTTCTTTCTGTCGCCGTGCGACTCTCACGCGCGATTCATATAAAAGTAACTGTGTATTGTATACTTATGACTTATTCAAAGGGTATGACCTTAAATTTTGAAATAAAAATGGATTTTTAGATGAGATTAATTATCATCTCCATTGTCAATTCTTCTCAAAGGTCCGTCAATGGCTTCTATACTATCTACAGTCGCAGCTTTAAAAAATGGATATGGATAAAGGATTGACTATTGTGTCGCTTGTATTTCTAGCGGCTCTGATATTTTCATTTCAAAATCGCTTGTATACAGAAGAGAAAAGGAAGAATCGAATGAAAAGATGAAGCGTTTTTCTTTATCACAGTCGCAGTCGCAGTCGCAGCACTGTAATTAACTGGCCAATTTACTCTTTGATTTATGTATATAAACAACTAACCTTGCATCGACGTCATTTTGTCCTATATATTGTAATTAACATCAGAAAATGTCCATGCAGCTGTGTAAATAAATATATTTGCCTTACTATACATCTGTCAAGATAAAACAATACGAGACCATCTTTTCTTCAAATGTCTCCCTGACGGTTACAAAGAACCATAGAGAATCCAACTCGCGAGCTCAAAATCATATATATCAGCTGGCTACATCAATAACATGGCCGAAATGGACATGTATGCAGGCGACAAATACAATACACAAAAAGTTACTATGCCACAAAAAGATGTCAATTGCAAAATTGGTCCAATATTTTTGGACAACATTTACACAGATTAAGAATTAAGATACGTGGATGGCATATAAATGTGTTTGAACTTTTCATAAGTGGACTTTCTTTCCAGTTGTGCTTATCAATGTTATAACTTGTAACTCGTAATTTATTAGAGTATATTCCATATCTATATCATGAATTTTCTTAAGAGATCGTTTCGTTTCACTTCATTTCATTAATTAATCTATACTATTAAAAGGAAAACAATTTTAATAAATAGACAAAGAGTTAAAGATTATTACAATGAAACTAGGACCAGATCCGCGCTACAGCGCGGGGGAATATTTACGATATAAATAATACAAATCTATTTTTGTTTAATTATAATATAATCGATTACAATGAATTATATAATTTTTAATGAAATTGGATTAAATTATAGAAAGAAATAAGTAAGTAAATGGTAATATAATGAATTTAATACAATGAAAAAAAAATGAGTTTGATAAAAAAAATGGAGAAAATTAGCAGTGCGAGGGAATATCTATGAATATATATGTAATTCATTTTTTTATATAGAAAATAGGTATATAAAATATTGTAAAATATTACATTTGTAAAAATTACATACTTATAATGCATGTTATGACGAACCAATCCGCAAAAAAATTACATTCGTAAAATTATCAATCCTAAATTCCTAATTCGTTCTACCGTATTTGGAAGTTTTGCAAGCCAACCCATTAATGACATGTATTATTTATTTTTTTAACCAAAATGACACCTCTCTTTGAGTAAATTTATTTGAAATTCTATAGAATCCCTCATTCTGTATTTGCGATGAATTTTCAAACCAACATGATCGAATTATATCTCCATGGATTTAAATTTATGATTAACTCATCTCTACTGTTTTCTTTTTAATTTCGATTACTTGATGAACTTGTTTGAATTTTACAGAATATTCAACTTCAAAGTTAGTTATGTTGAAGAATACCCAAGAAAGAACGAAATAAAATGATAAGTTTTTATTAATGTTTTTAAAACAATCATATGAATACTGTAATATCTAAATTGTGTTCGCTTTTCAAATGGCAGGTCAATATTGACAAAAATGGATACTATGAGATGAAAATGATTACAGTGTGGAGCTCTCCTAACTTCAAATCTAAAAGATTAGTTTTAATAAAATTTAAATCTAAAAGGTTAATTATAATAAGTATGATTTAGTCTTTTCTTCTACTATTTTTCAAATTATAGTTTTCAAATTATAGTATCTTAAGAATGTGAAACATAAAAGTCTGATCATTCATTAATGATTAAGCGACCCATACTTACCACAATCCAACAACAACACAACATAAACAAAGTCAGACTACTGATTTTAAAAATTCTGACCAACAGATTCATATACATTTTGCAACCAATTCACATCTGCAATAATAGAAAACAAAAGTTCAAGTCTAAACAATTAATAAGACATGGTGCACCTAAAATTATATAACAATAATTATAGATACGGTTAAGCATATAAAATTGACATTACGGGTTGAGTTTTGTTTGTACCTTTAAAAGATGATATTTTCCAAAACCGAGTAAATACATATAAAAGGACTATATTAGCTTAAAACAAAATGAGTAAGAAAATTAATCTCTATATTATTAACATATTAGAAAGTGGGAATACAGATGTGTCGGTCAAAATCATCTCTACTATAGGTTGTTTTGAACGCTTGTGAAACCATCATTACCAGGCATATTTTTGCAAATAAAGTTTAGAGGGAAAATGAGAATGATATGAGAATACCTCAACGTGATGCTTGTATTTATAGTTTAGAGATAGTTGACTTTAAATTTAGGGTTTTGAAAATATTCACTAAAGATTACACACGTTTTTTAATATCACATTTGACTAATATCTGTATTGTGTACAAATATACTCTATTACCCAAAGTAAAATGATTTAAATAACAACATTTCAAATTTAATTAGAATAATAAATAACAAATTAATACCATTCCCAAACAATTTGTTTAATATTGATATATTTTATTTATTCATACAATATAAAATATGGAAAATTCCTATGATTACGGTAATATTTTTTTTTTTGGTTTTTAAACTTTCCAAAATTCATTAGATTGGATAAAATACCCTGATTTTTTTTTGAGAATTTGTTAAAAATGACCCTTTTGATATACCCCTTTTCAAAAATACCCTCTTTTCTGGCCATTTTTATTTATGCCATCTTTTAATTTTTAATGACCATTTTACCCTTAGATGAAAATTATTATATTCAATAAAAAGAAAAACAAAATTTTCCCGCCAAAAAATTTCCGACATATTTTCCCGCCAAAAATTTTTCAAAAAAATTTTCCCGCCAAAAATTTTTTTGTCAAAAAACTTTTGATAAAAAATTTCGAAAAAAAAAATTTTCCCGCCAAAAAAAATTTACAAGGTTTTTAAAAGGTTTTATAAGGTTTCTACCTTATAAAAGCCTTATAAACAACTTGTAAACGCTTTTACAAGATTTTTAAAAGGTTTTTAAAAGGTTTTCAAATGTTTTTAAAAGGTTTTAAAAGGTTTTTAAAAGGTTTTTAAAAGGTTTTCAAATGGTTTTTAAAAGGATTTTTAAAAGGTTTTTAAACACCTTCTAAACCCTTTTACAATGTTTTTAAAAACCTTGTAAAAGTTTTTATAAAATTTTTAAAAGGTTTTTAAACACCTTTTAAATGCTTTTAAAAAGTTTTTAAAAGCGTTTACAAGGTGTTTAAAAACCTTTTAAAGCATTTACAAGCTTTTTAAAAGCATTTACAAGGTTTTTAAAAGCGTTTACAATGTGTTTAAAAACCTTTTAAAAACCTTGTAAACGCTTTTAAAAGTTTTTTAAAAGCATTTACAAGGTTTTTAAAAGGTATAAATTTCAATATTTTTGGCGGGAAAATTTTTCGATTTTGGCGGGAAAATTTTTTTTTTTGGCGGGAAAAAATAATTTTTTCGGGAAAAATTTTCGATTTTGGCGGGAAAAAAAATTTTGGCGGGAAATTTTTTTGGCGGGAAAATATTTTCGATTTTGATGACTGTACATTCTTGCTGTCACTCAAAAAGGGTAATTTGGTCATTTTGTATATAAAGAGGGGTAGTTTTAAAAATGGTCAACATAAAGGGGTATTTTTAAAAAGAGATATGGAAAAAGGGGCATTTTTGAGAATGCCCATTTTTTTTTTTGTTAAAAGGCTTTCAATTAATATTAATAGTTGCCCAATGAGCTATTTCCGGATTTAGGCTCATCAAAATCCCCTTATGGCCTAAACCGGGTACATCAAACCAAACAAAATTTACAGAAAACAGAACCGACTCGGTTTCCTGAACCGGTTCAGGAAACCCTAATCTGCAAATGAAGAACTCATTGTAGCCGCCGTTCAAGATTTGCGGATTCACACCGGATCAGGACCTCCGGTGTGCCTGAACGTCGTGAGTCGAACGGAGATGGTGATTCAGGATCTGTTGCCATTCCGCCACCGTAGAGCCGTGGGCGAGGAGGATGAAGATGACCGAGCTTACCTTTGTCGAGGAGATCGATGCTTAGCCGTGAGAGAGAAATAGCGGTAGGGAGTAGATCCGCAAACCTTCGATGGTGGCTTAGCTCCGCCTTGCCGCAGACGACCTCCCCCATCGAACAACGGCGCAGCGAAACCTCCAGAATCTCCGGCATGCAGATCTAACCGCCGTTCTCACTCGTACCTCGCCGTGGATCTCCTTCTTCTGCACCGCGTCGCTACACCGGCGGTGGAGCTCTCACCAACAGTGTCGCGCAGAAGCTTCTCCTCTCCACTTCTCTCTTGATTCTGATCTGAGAAAGTTGCCAAGTTGATGCGCCGGTTCACGGATGAAGCACCATGAGCCACAGGGTCCTCTTCGTCGCCGGAATCAACGGAGGACCCGACCGACGGCGCACAGGATTGTGGTCAGAAGAAAAAGCTTTTTGGGAGAAAAAATCGCCGTGCGATAAGAATAGGATATCTAGTCGTACAACATGGTACGTACGGTGTTCATTGATACTAGCCATGTTCTTTCTGTCGCCGTGCGACTCTCACGCGCGATTCATATAAAAGTAACTGTGTATTGTATACTTATGACTTATTCAAAGGGTATGACCTTAAATTTTGAAATAAAAATGGATTTTTAGATGAGATTAATTATTTTCTCCATTGTCAATTCTTCTCAAAGGTCCGTCAATGGCTTCTATACTATCTACAGTCGCAGCTTTAAAAAATGGATATGGATAAAGGATTGAGTCGCTTGTATTTCTAGCGGCTCTGATATTTTAATTTCAAAATCGCAGTCTCAAGTATACAGAAGAGAAAAAGAAGAATCGAATGAAAAAACGATAACAGCCGCTTATGTCTTTTGAATGATGTCATCGGTGATTGAAACAACGGTGTATTAGAGCCTAATCCAAATTCAGTTTAATACTAATAAAATAAAATAATTTGTGTAAACTATTGTGCCAGTTTTGTATATTTTTGTAACACATCAAAACATGTCCATGCATTTCTACAAAAATATCTTTACCAATCATTCGACATTATCCAAATAATTTGCCAAGACAAGACTTTGAACCCAAAAAAAAGGGACCCGCCTCTTAAATCCGAAATGTCTCCCACAGAGTTACAAAGATCCAGAGAGAATAATCCAACCCTCGAGCTCATAATCATAGACGTCAGCTTATCAATGACTCGGATAAGATTGACGTATACACCGTTGTTTCAATCACCGACGACATCATTCAAAAGACATAAGCGGCCAAAACCCCCATTGACTTCTACGGTGTCTCCAATCCGACTTGGAACCACACCATGAAGTTTTACGTCAATGAAGAAGCAGCCCTATTGAACCTCAAGGTCAAGTTATATAGCATTTTAGCTATTGGCTTGAAGGAGAGAATGACCTTTGTTTGGGAGACGTCAACGTCTTGGTTTCTTGCTTCTACCAACTACTATTAAAGAACCGTAATAAATACAAACTCAAGATGGTGACTTACACTGTGAAAATCATGGAGAGAACCAACGGAATGCTAACTTTCTCATATCAGCTTAAATCCGACAGTTTCCGTTGACGATTATTATCCTTCGGCAGTTCGGCACCAGATTACTCGTTATCGTATGGTCAACTCATTAATCCAAACCCGGATCCAATGATGTTCAGGTCACCCCGTCATGTGTTCCCCTCAACTTCAAACCGCAGTGATGAAACTGACCCTAGAGCTCATGATCAAATCCGCTAAAGACACAAATAAGGTCAACATCGGCAACGAGATGAGCGTATCGGTTATGATCCGCGAAGGTAAGAAAACGACTACAACCAATACTCCTATCGCCTATTGTGTCTATAGAATCCCGAGATGGGACCACTAAGTTGAGTTTTCTCTTGATGAGAAGTTAGTTGAAGAGGGTCGTTTGACTCTTATATATTGTGAAAGTGATTCGAGTTCGGACCATTCTTGGAGATAAGGACGTTGGTGAAGTCAAAGTCCCGATTAAGGAGCTCTTTGGATTACATCCGCCATCTCTTCTGTCAACTAGCAACGGTGATGATAGTAACGGTATGAGTTTGGTGACGCGGGGTGTGAGTGTGACGGGTTCAAACAAAGAAAAAGGAAAATTGAGCTTCACTTATAGGTTACTTGCGTAGCAAGCTCCTCAACCATTTATTATGAATCCGTTACATGCAATCTTAGGTTACCCGATTGTTCAACCAGGAGTAAATATTGGGTCGAGCAACACTCAACCAATTTATATGCAGCCGCAGCAGTACCAGTCACATGGACACCAAGATTATTCACCACCGCAGTTACAATCACAACCACGAAAATGGCCATCTCAACTCCAACCGCTCCACCCGCCATTACAGCATACACAGTCACAACCGCAACTACAACAACAACCACAATGAAGTAATCATGTATGAGGTTGACGCATGATCAGCATAAATTTAATTACATTGAATTTTACTACTTCTAATTCATGATTTGTTTAGTATTTTAGTTTTGCTCATGGATTTTTTTATTACTTTTCCCTTTATTTGTTAATTTCATTGGAAAATTTACATATATAAAATGCTCCATGAGCGTATATGTGAATGTAGTTCATTGATTTCAAGTCATCTAACATTTCTTATCTCTAGATATCAGTCTCGTGGACGCACTACATCTATCTTGCAAATCCCAATACCATACAATATAATTTATAAACCATTTGACCTAACAAACTTGCAAAAACTGTAACTTTGCGAAACTAAATTTTTAAAAATTATTGATCGAGAGAAAAGTATTTTTATGCTTGCTACTAGGTTTAACACATTCTAGCCAGTTTATGTTTTATCTCTATAGACCTTGTTAAGTTTGTATAGCCAAATCTCAGATATTGAATCTCTGATGTAAAATGGAATGTTTGTGAGAAATTACTTCAGAAGAAAGATGTGAAAATTCTCTAAGATACGTAAAATAGAATAATCGAATGAGTGATTTTAGAAAAAATAGAAATATGGCCACGAAAATAATTTAACAGATGTATATTAGATTTTTTTTTCTTTTTTTGGTAATTACGACCACGGTTGAACAACTTCACATTCACAAAGACGTTTATTTTTAGGCAAAGGAGTGCAAGTGCAGTTTTTAGGCATCTCACTTGCACTTCGTGCACCCAAGAAGTCTAGGAAACAAGTGATTCGTGGACTGCCTCTGTCTGTGCATGATCCATTGAAGACTTGTTTAGAACGTCGATACACTGGTTCCTTCGTTGGTGGAAAAACTGATACATCTGTTTTTTTTTACATGTCACAAAAACACATAGACATTAGCAAATACATATGAGTCAGTTTTTTAAATCCAGACTGTTTTCTCTTGTCTTTCTTTTTTTTTAGTGAGGAAGAAATATGCATCTAATTATAATACAATATATTAATGTTACCTTGTGACCAGTGGATGGGTAGAAGAGAGAAAAAGACACAAGAAACCAAAAATATTGCAGCAACCTTCATCTTTTTTTTTCTCTTTTGACTATGCTTTTTCTTTAAAAATTTTATGTTATGGTTTCAGCAGTTGTACATTGATATATATCTATTTTGCAACTTTTTTGCATCTGTTGTTCAAAAAAAAAAGCAACTTCTTTACATCTTATGTTTTTTTTGGAAATAGAATGAAAACTGTTTGACCAAAATTATATATATTTTTCCATTTTACTGAATATTGAAAAAGTCATGGGAGTTACTCTGTGGTATATGTAACATCCGCGAACCAGAATTTGGGATTTTGGAAGGAGTGTCGACCGACACCCTAGTGGCATCGATCGACACCACTAATTTCTGGGTTCGACCGGTTTGATTTAATTGTCGAATTGGTTCGGTTTGGTTCAATTAAAATCCCTAAATCGAGTTATAAGTGTCTTAGGACGAATTTTAGGGTTTCAGAGTCTCATTTTGTCGCCGTTGAGTGAAAAGAAAGAGAGAAAAGAGAGAAAAACGTTTTCTGAGATTTCTGGGCTTGTTCTTGGTGATTTTGGAGAGATCTGAGGCTGTAGGAGGGTTAGCTGTTGCTGGAATCGAAGGGGAAGCTTCTGGAGGTGTTGTTTTCCACGTTTCTCAATCCAAACTTCTTGTTCTTGAGGTGAGTGCTTGACCATGGTTGATCTAAGCATGAGATCTCTCTTGTTT
>NC_025696.1:17897143-17905225 GCF_000633955.1 Camelina sativa
TTGTAACGCCCGCGAACCAATTTGTGTATTTTTGGTGTGGGTGTCGATCGACACCCTTGGTGGCATCGATCGACACCATGTTTTTCCGGTTTGGTCGGGTTTGATTTAATTGCCGAATTGGTTCGGTTTGGTTTGATTTAAAACCCTAATCGTGTGTTAAGTGTCTGGGACGAAAGAAGGGTTTCAGAAAGTCTCATTTGTCGCCGTTGAGTGAAAAGAAAGAGAGAAAAGAGAGGAAAACGTTTCTGGGATTTTCTGGGCTTGTTCTTGGAGTTTTTGGAGAGATCTGAAGCTGTAGGAGGGTTATCTGTTGCTGGAAACGAAGGGGGAGCTTCTGGAGGTGTTGTTTTCCACGTTTCTCAATCCAATCTTCCTGTTCTTGAGGTGAGTGCTTGACCATGGTTGATCTAAGCATGAGATCTCTCTTGTTTTGTGTGTTTCTTTGCTGTTTGTGTTGTTTTGTTGCTTGGGTTCGTTGCTTTTGTGATTCCCAGTGATTTCCGAGTCGTTTGGTTGAGTTTGAGATGGATTCGAGATGATTTGGGAGGAGAGTTCGACTTTCGGATTCGCGCAGATCGTGATTGCAGAGGAGGCATCGATCGACACTCAAGAGCATCGGTCGACACCATTTTGAGGGGCATCGGTCGACACTGTTTGGCATTGGTCGACACCTTTGTTGTAGCATCGATCGACATCGTTTGGCATCGGTCGACACTAGTCTTAGTCGAGACTTGATTTCCTGGTTTGATGTATTGTTGTGTGTTGTTTGTTTTGCTTAAACTTGAGGGTCTCATATGCTTGTGTGTATAACCCAGTAGATGGGAGGACGGCCTCACTAAGTATTTATGATAATACTTACGCATCTCAATTGTTGTTTGTGGTGTGCAGGTAAAGGCAAAGTGTGATCGTGGAATCAAAGGCGATGAGGAGGAGGATGTTCTAGAGGCTTGATTGATTGTGATCTAGCTGGTGTTAGGTTGCTAGATTAGGTCATTGGAACATTGTAGGATGTTAGCTTCTGGTTGTTCTTTTGTTGGAATATTTATGTTGGAATTTTCTCGGATTAATGGAATTGTTTTATTTGGTTATCCGCGGTTATTGTTTTGTTGTTAAGTTGTTAGTGGGTATGGGACCACTAGTAAATTAAGGTATTAAAAAAAAAACGGAAAGGGTTGTTTCAGTATATAACATTTATTTCTAAGAAATGTAATGATTAAAATTAGGAAGGCATTTTAAAAATATCAATATAATTCCTCTTTGTTTAGTTCACATATTTATAAAATAAATATACGTTATCCAAAAAAATTACCGACGGATTAACAAATTTCCGAGAGTTTTCTGAAAGACATGTCTTCTTCAGAATTTTCTCGAAAATATGTAGGAAACCTCTTGGAAAACTGTCAGAAATTTCCTACGGATTTTTCCCGTCAGAAAATTCGTCTGAAATTGACGTGCTTTCTTGTAGTGTATAGCCAAATCTCAGATATTGAATCTCTAATGTAAAATGGAATGTTTGTAAGAAATTACTTCAGAAGAAAGATGTGAAAATTCTCTGAGGTATGTAAAATAGAATAATCGAAGGAGCGATTTTAGAAAAAATAGAAATATGACCACAAAAAATAATTCATCAGATGTATATTAGATTTTTTTTTTCTTTTTTTTTTTTGTAATTACTACCACAGTTGAATAACTTCACATTCACAAAGACGCTTATTTTTAGGCAGAGGAGTGCAAGTGCAGTTTTTAGGCTGCTCACTTGCACTTCGTGAACCCAAGAAATCAAGGAAACAAGTGATTCGTGGACTGCCTCTGTCTGTGCATGATCCATTGAAGACTTGTTTAGAATGTCGATACACTGATTCCTTCGTTGGCGGAAAAACTGATACATCTGTTCTTTTTTTTATTTACATGTTACAAAAATACATAGACATTAGTAATATGAGTCAATCTTTTTAATTCAGACTGTTTTCTCTTGTCTTTCTTTTTTTTTTAGTGAGGAAGAAATTTGCATCTAATTATGATACAATATATTAATGTTACCTTGTGACGAGTGGATGGGGAGAAGAGAGAAAAGGACACAAGAAACCAAAAATATTGCAGCAACCTTCATCTTTTGTTTCTCTTTTGACTATGTTTTTTTCGTTAAAAATTGTGTGTAATGGTTTCAGCAGTTGTACATTGATATATAGCTATTTTGCAACTTCTTTGCATCTTTTGTTTTTTGGAAATAGAATGAAAACTGTTTGACCAAAATTATATATATCTATTTTTGTCATTTTACTGAATATTTAAAAGTCATGGGAGTTACTCCGTTTTATGGTATATAATATTTACTATTATTCTACCCGTACTACGTACGGGGACTCACTATTTGTTATTACATATACGGTGCAACATCTCTTTTATTGTTTATGCAATATATTAAACTAAATAAACGAAAGAGAGTTCATTAAAGATGTAAGGAATATGACTATAGTTTAAAATAGGAAAGAAAATCACAAAAGTCCGAATATATAAGTCTTCAAGACATGAACGGTTGACCACACATAACTTATGTTGAGCTTTTTGTTATGTTGAGAAGACTTGAGCATGTAATGTTAACATTCTTGAGAGGCTTTTCCTTTGGCGTAAGATCCATGTCGTATCACCTGACTCACAACACGACCATGAAATTTTTGTTTATTTATGTGCTCTTCTTGCAGCTTTCTTTAATGCTTCTTCATTTAGCTTTCTTGTTTTCCTAATTTGCCTTCTTTCTAATGCTTAACTTTTGTACTGTATTGGTTGTTCAGAAAAAGAAAAACCTTTGTACTGTATCTCATGGTCAAACCTGCTTTATAAAGAAAAGGCTATAGACAAAAAAAAAAAAAAGGCCATCAAGGTAATCAATACTTAGATTGGCAAGAGAAGAACAAACTTGTGATTATTACTACTCGAGAACAATTCTTCTTGTTTTTCAAAATGGAAAAAGGGACAATAAGGGGAAGATTGAAAAAAATCAATCGCGCGAGGTTTAACTATAGAAAAAGAATATATGAGAACTCAATAGTTAAAAAGAAATAAGTCAACTGATCTTCTAAGGTGAAATTAGATAATAATAATAATTGTGAAGGCATATATGACTATACCGTTATATATGACTATTGGAACAACTTTATTGCATTTAACATAAGAGTGCAAATCTTCTGCCCATTTATCCCATAAAGTAACATCGATGACTGATTCTCTGAAACAATAATTGAATTTTTGTTTCAATAAAAATGTTCATTAGACAAATAATGAAAATAAAAGAATTTTAGAAAACTAACCCAATATCTCTGAGCTGTAAATTTCATAATTTTGTATGTCGTCCCGAAACAATAACCACTTTGAGTTCGTTCATTCCAATGATCTCACCAATAACGTCTGGAAAATTAAGGAAAATATTATATTCAAAGGTAAAGTTGTAAGCTTAAAAATTTTAAAACATATTAGGAGGAAGAATCTATACCGATGAAAACTTTGTCATTGTCAGATCGAGCTTGTATATCAGGGAAAGTGACAAAGTTGAAACGGAATTCCAAGTTTGATATCTGCTCAGTGCTCACAAACTTGGTTAATGAAGTTGATCTTGTAGGGATGAGAACTGGCTCTATAACTCCCTCCATTATCTAAAATCTCAAAGTTCATAATCATATAGTATTCTGGAATTTTGAGACTAACTGCGATCTGATGGATGTCTGTATCATATATCCCTGAAAAAAAATGGGATAGTTATAAACAAAAATATTATATAGTAATGCAAGTATGTTTATATAAAGTATCTCCAAGAACATTTTCATCCACCAGAAGAAGTTCTAATCCCGTAATTTCTTTTGGTCTATCTAGAGACGGGCAATCCGAACCTTACCTATGCAGCGGCATTCTACCTTGAAAATCAGACTTCTATGGTTTCCTGAACATCGATAATAACATGGTTCTCGTTAAAAGAATAATTTAATAACGATAATTAATCACCTTTGTATTAGACTATAATTATAGAAAAAAAAAACAGAAATACATTGGTCCTTTGGGATGAAGAAAGTACATGATCTTCCATTCTCTTTTTAAAGAATTAAGATTAGAGAGATGAGTAAAATCGAGAGGCATGCTGCAGCTGAAACAATAGAAATCAGAATTAATATGCATAGAAGGAAAAAGTAATGGGTATGAACAAAAGATAAAGAACTTACCTCCGTCAGAATTGTTGTTTTCAAACGAATTTAGCTTTGTGAAATTGAAAGAGGTTTTCGAAAAGAAGATATGGATCTGGTGGGGCATTGGTTTATGATTAAAACATGGTGCGTTTTTTATTTATTTAGAGGATGTTGAAGAACATTTATATAGAAGATGAGAATTGTTGTAACCACCTTGAACGTGGATCTGTTAGTGGGAGTGAAATTAGGATTGTTTTTCAGTTGTGTTTGTCAGTTGTACTTGTCGTGAAACAGAGCAGACGAAGAGAAAAAGGTGAACGACAGGAAATCGAAGTGGACGTGTTTGATGCTATGTTTGATGGACTTAGGGTTATTCCAATTTTGTTTGATGGACTTCTTATTTGGGCTTCATATATCTTTTATGTTAGCCAACAATCCAATAAGCCAAAATCAGTGTTACTTCTTTTTTTTTAACAAAATTATTTATCCCACGATCTTTCAACTTTTTTTGATTTCGAATTTGATAAACTTTTTTTTTTAATTAATTTTATTTCAAAATATCTGATGTGGCATAATCTTAGTGGACAAGTGACTTGTGCTTTATCTTGTGCTTTATCTGATAAAAGATTCCTAAGAAGTGTATTGCTTAAAATTAGGAAGGCATTTTATAAATACCAAGACAACTCCTCTTTGTTTCGTTCACATATTTATAAAACCATACATCTTTTTCTTCTCTTTCTCCAGTTTTATAAAATAAATCTACGTTAGAAATATATTATTAGTTTATAAAACTACAAGATTCAACCAAAACACTTTATATATGTACATGTAAATTAAATAGAACATGGATTGGACTATCACTGCTAAAAAAAACCATTTTTATTGATATAATAATACTCAAAAGTAATTTTGGTTTCTCAACTGAGGCTCTTATCACTTACTAGACGTGGATTACAAAGAGGAACCTAGCTCATTTAAAATAACATTATTGCATACGGAAAAAAATCCAAACCCTAATTATAAATCAAGAAAATCGAATAACTTAATTGTTGCAAACGACAAAACAGTCGCATTGACGATGGTTGTGTGGAAGAGGAGTGCATTTGCAATTCTTAGGCATAGCACTTGCACTCTTCGATCCCAAAAGATCTAGAAAACATGTGTAGCTTGGACTTCCCCTGTCTGTGCAAGAGCCTTTGAACACGTCCTTTGATGGGCACCATTCTAACCCTAATACAGTACATTTTTGAAATAACACAGCTTAATTAAATTGCATTGAGTGTGTTTTTAACATTTGAAAAAAATATATGAGCTGAGCATTAGCATACCTTCGGCAAGGTTGGCTGAGAGAAGGGAGAAAAGGAGACATGAAACCAATAAAATCGCAACGCATTTCATCTTTGCTCTCTCTTCTTCTTCTTTTTCTCGTTCTCCTTCTTTTTTTTGTGCGTGTGTGTGTATGTTGTGATATATATATATATATATATATATATATATATATATATATAAATTAACCAATGCATGTTTCGTAGGCTTGATTTTGATTTATACGAAGGTATATTTAATGCATAAATTAAATTTTGGTATATCTTGTTAATTTGTAATTTCCTGGAAATCTGGTGTGTTTTGTTTTCTTTTATGGTAAAAACAAATTGGTATTCAATCAAATAATGTAGATACTCTTTTTTCTTTTCGGATCAAATATTATAGATATTCTTTTCCATTCGAGTATTTTCTAACATAAATTTATTCAGTAGTGGAGATATAAAATATTCTAACCTTATAGTTAAGACAATATACAGTTTCTGTAAATATCGTTTTTTATCTACTATATTTAAGGTACAATAAATGATTAAATATTCAAATGACTCACTAATCGTGTTGGAAGGCATATATTTTCTGTAAATCATTTATCATCATTCTTTGATTTCTCTAAAACTTGAGTCATCATGAATTCATGATCAAATGATCTCACCTATGTTTGTACTTGGCAATATTAATTTTATTAGAAAGGTTAATAAGGTTTGTCGAATATGAATATATGATTAAACGAACTTGATTAGAATATTGTAAATCTATATATACATTTTTTGAGACATTTGTAAAATAAATCCTAAAGTTGACATTTATTTACAGACATATCATTGACATTAAATAATTAATTTAATAAACAAATTAACTTTATTTATATTTAATTTTTTTTATAGAAACTAAGTGTTTTAAATTGTAACAAACATAATTGTAAATGTTTGATTGGTTTATGATTGGTGATTTTAATGAACTAATTGGTAATCATGAAAAATCGGGAGGTGCCATAAGACCGGCTTCATTCTTCCTTCCGTTTATTTTAATGATTAGAGAATGTGGGATGTTAGAGTTTTCGTGTTATGGAGATTCTCTTTCATGGCGAGGTAATCGCTGCAATAACAAGGTGGTCCGTTGTAGGTTGGATCGTGCTTTAGGGAACGAAGATTGGCATACACTCTTTCCGTGTTCGCGGGTGGATTATCTGGAGATGATAGGATCGGATCATCGTCCTATATTAGCCTCTTGTGCGAAAGCTGAGGGACGACGTTTTCGCCAATTTCGTTTCGACAAGAGGTGGATGGGGAAAGACGGGTTCTCCGCAGCTGTGGAATCGGGGTGGGATCGTACTAAAAATTTCAGGATACCAATGTTTGTGGATAAAATAAAAAATTGTAGGAATTCTATTTCATGGTGGAGGAAGCAGAATGTTCCGAATAGTAACACTCTTATCTCTTCCCTAAAGACGACTTTAGAGGATGCTAAAAACGATGATTCTATTACACAAGCGGAGATTCACATTATTGAGAAGAAGTTAAAGGATGCATATCATGATGAGGAACTGTATTGGCAACAGAAAAGTCGAAAATTTTGGTTACGGGTGGGGGATAAGAATACTAGTTTCTTTCATGCGTCTACTAAACAAAGGAGGACTAGGAATAAGATTGTGGGACTGTTTGATTCAGAGGATGTTTGGGATGAATCGAATGAAGGTATGGAGAGGATTGCATCCGACTACTTTAAGAAACTATTTGCTCAATCGGATGTGAGTGGTATTTCAGAAATGGTTCAAGCGGTCAATCCTTTTATCACCGAGCGTATGAATCGGGAGTTAACTAAGGATATATCAGAGTTAGAAGTTCGTAAGGCCTTATTTGCAATGCATCCGGAGAAAACCCCGGGTCCGGATGGGATGACCGCACTTTTCTTACAGAGGTTTTGGCCGCATCTTAAAGGGGATTTGGTTGGTCTCGTTAGGGATTTTTTTCGGACTGGAAAATTTGACCCCAGAATTAATGTAACTAATATTTGTCTGATCCCAAAGGTTGATGTGCCTAAGAGGATGGCAGAATTCAGGCCTATTAGTTTGTGTAATGTGGGTTACAAAATTATATTGAAGATTCTGTGCTTCCGTTTAAAAAAGATTTTGCCCTCGATTATTTCGGAAACACAATCGGCCTTTGTGTCTGGACGGTTAATTACAGATAATATTCTGGTGGCACAAGAGATGTTTCATGGCTTACAGACTAATCGGATGTGCAATTCGGATTTTCTGGCTTTCAAAACGGATATGAGTAAGGCATATGACCGAGTAGAATGGGATTTTCTGAAGGTAGTCTTAATAAGGCTAGGATTTGATTCCAAATGGATTTCTTGGATAATGTGGTGTGTGAGCTCGGTTTCCTATCAGGTGTTGCTTAATGGTCAACCACGTGGCTCCATTTTGCCAAAATGAGACCTGCGACAGGGGGATCCTTTATCTCATTATCTGTTTATTTTGTGTACAGAGGTGCTGATTGCTAATATAAAAAAGGCAGAGAGGGAAGGAAAAATATCAGGCATTAAGATTGGCCGAGATTCCCCCCCCCCCTATTTCTCATTT
>NC_025696.1:17905994-17918579 GCF_000633955.1 Camelina sativa
AAAATTTTTATCTAAGGGAGGAAAGGAAGTTTTATTAAAGTCGGTGGCCTTGGCCCTTCCTACGCATGTTATGTCCTGTTTCAAACTTCCTCAAGGATTAACATCCAAATTGACGAGTGCTATTTCCAATTTTTGGTGGAGCTCTGATGGGAATGATCGGGGGCTCCACTGGGTGGCTTGGGATAAAATGTGTAAAGACAAAGCTGAGGGAGGATTGGGATTTCGGGATTTGGAGATTTTTAATGATGCTTTATTGGCCAAACAGTATTGGCATTTAATACAATTTCTGAATTCTTTGTTTGCTCAAGTTTTTAGGAGTCGATATTTCAGGAACCAACATCCGTTAATGGCAAAAAAACCATATTCTCCCTCCTCTGGATGGAGAAGCATTTTCTCAACTAAAAGTATAGTGGAAAAAGGAGCCCGATGGACGATTGGCTCAGGGTTCAATGTATCGGTTTGGCGTGATCCGTGGATCCCTGACCAACACCCTCGACCTGCACAGGGTAGGGGACAGCATCTGCACCCAAATTTAATGGTAAACCATCTGATTAATCCTCGGACTAAAGAATGGCATTTACCTATACTTCAGGAATATATGGATCCGGAGGATATCCAAATTATTCTTAGTTTGCCAATTAGCAAATCTTTTAGGCCAGATAGATTGGTATGGCATTACACACAATCGGGTCGGTATTCGGTTAAGTCAGGTTATAAGGTAGCTCAAGCTATGAAGGCAGAAATTGAGGTTGGTCCCAATGTTAATGCCCTAAAGGCTAAGGCATGGGACCTCCCGGTACCACCTAAAATCAAACACTTTTTCTGGCAGATCGCCTCGGGTTCCCTTCTGGTGACAATGCGATTAGCCTCCTNAGCCTCCCGGGGAGTTAATTGTGACACGATATGCAAGCGATGTGAATTAGAGGAAGAGTCTATTAATCATACCTTATTTGAGTGTCCTCATTCACGTCAGGTTTGGGAGAGGATTTTTGATGGACCTGACTTGGATAAATTTCCAGTTGGTTCAATCTATTCGAATTTAGATTTTATATATGGCAAAGGTTTAGCTCATATGGCTTTAGGCACTACTCATAGCTCGATCCCATGGTTGGTCTGGTTTTTATGGAAGGATAGGAATAACAAAGTTTTTCAAGGACTACAATCAGAGCCAATGGATATTATTAATCAGGCTTTACGTGAGCAATTGTGGTGGAAGGAATCACAATTAACCACAAGGATCAACTCCGTTCCGACGGATTCGCTGATTATGCTGGAGTCGTCAATTCACTGTCAGGTGGATGGCTCGTGGAAAGCCACAGAGCCTCATTCAGGGTTAGGCTGGTGGTGTGG
The DNA here is from genome assembly GCF_000633955.1 of Camelina sativa. Taxonomy (NCBI): domain Eukaryota; kingdom Viridiplantae; phylum Streptophyta; class Magnoliopsida; order Brassicales; family Brassicaceae; genus Camelina; species Camelina sativa. The sequence continues at coordinate 17,907,345 of NC_025696.1, forward strand.
TGATGGTGAGAATCAGACTTTGGTAATGGGTGCCAAATGTCAGCGTCGCAGTACATCCCCACTTCATTCAGAGTTAGAAGCATTATTATGGGCGATGGAGTGTATCCGTTCCAGAGGGATTGATTGCCGGCGATTCGAGACGGATTCTGTAGAGTTGCTAGCAATGGTGCAAGTTCCGGAGGAGTGGCCGGCCTTCTCAACGCTTCTGGAGGAGTTTCAGGTGCTTAGTTCTTCAATGCCTTTTTTCACCCTTATCAAGATCCCAAGGACGTCCAATGTGAAGGCTGATTGCTTATCTCGCTCTTCTAGAGATTTAGTTTCAGAGTCGTCTTTTGTAAAGAGTTTTATTTTAATTATTTAATGTGAGGTTGACAAAAAAAAAATTGTAAATGTATACAGATTTTATTTCTTATTTTATAAGGAGGTGAGTGAAGATGTATTGTTCTTTAAAAATTTGAAAAACTGATTTGATAAAAAGTGATTTTTAGCCTCACATTTTTTATTTTACTTTCACGGGTTTTGTATGATGAGATTTTGCGGATTAAAAATCTTTGAACATTTTGCGGGTTTGGAATATAGAACAAACATTAAAACTATTAGTTTATTTCATATACTATAGATTTGTAGTTATAGTTTGGAAAATTAACTTATAAATTATTTAGTATATGAACTACACATACTACGACACATTCTTAACATTCCAAAAAAAAAAAAAAATGTATACACATAAAAATATATACTAACATACCATATACCTCTATTTAATTATAGAAAACAAAACTAAGTGTTTTAAAATTTTATATTCTATCTAATAACAAATTTAATGTAATTATTTTAGAAACTGTATAAAATGTTAGAAGAAGAAAAAATATTCTAAACAAAATTATAAATTAATTAGATAAAATTTAATAAATTGAGAATTTAAAAACTAAATAAATAAAAAATTATTATTTAAAATAAATTAATTTATAATTTAGTCTCGCGGTATACCGCGGGTGAAAATCTAGTAGTTACTAAATTGAACTAATTAAACAACTCAACTGTATAGAAATTAACCAACTTTATGCTTCTAGCTAAACTTCTCACATGCAGCCTTGCCTATCACGAGAGACGTAATGATTGTTTAGGTAGTGAAGTTTGGAAGCAAATCTTAAAGTATAAACAAAAAAATGCAAGATTTAACTCTTTAGTTTTCCAAAGTTTATGTATTCCATGATTTTCATTTTATTAATGATATTAATGATATGGGAAAGTAACAAAATATATTAGTCCCTATTCATATATTGTGAGGCTGATAAGGATAGCTTTTTTTTTTTTCCACAAATCATACTTTCAATAAATTCAAAAGATCCTTACAAAGACGTTGTACAGAATTACTGTAACATAATTATTACATACGTAGATGTATGCGCCATACACTAAAAAAAATACAGCAGAAGGGAGATTGACGATGCTTTCCGAAGAGTAGTTTTACTCGCTAACCATTCACATGATCGGTTATTGTCCAACTTCATATTTGATTTCTCTTTGTTACGATTTGCATGCAGCATCTTGTGGCTGAACTTTTTACTAAACCATAACTTTAAACCTGATGTGTCCAAACGTAGCTCTGGAATATAGACATAATGGTACCAATGCTTCCGTACCAAAGTCTTTGTGACATATCTCGACTTTGTAAGATTCTTCGACATATTGACATATAGTATCTCCACCATAACAGCCTTTGAGAAAATCTTCTGGATAAAATTCAACAAAACTCTAAAATTCACCAGAAAAGGCCCCAATACTTTGTGTAGTCTCATACTTCGACCAGCAACAACCCTCACAAAGTGATGGATTTGAATTAGTCTAGTAGGACATTTTTGACTCTGCAAATGTAAAACCATTGCCGTGGGAATAAACACAATCGTCCCCATCTCTTGACCAAACTCATTCAAGAATTTAACATGAGCATCATCAAATCCAACACTAATTTCTGGTAGCCCTATCATGACAATAAAGTTCCATCTAAGTTTTGTTAAAACATTCTTCAAACTCCATATCTGACCATTGCCAATGATATAATGTCGCCTATATGTGATCAAACCCTCATTCAATTTCAAGACGACAGCACAACAATAGTCTAAACGATGAAGTCCTAAACTCATCACCCAAACAATGGAATCACCAAAAGTCAATCCCGGATCCCAAACCTTAGTTTGATCTCTGTTCTTCATGTAGTGAATATACAAATTAGAGTGAACAGAGGAGATATGAGGGATGAATCGAAAACCATCAATCAGAGATGGAAAGAGACTGACACAATTACTTTTGGGCTTAGATTTGAGTAAGGTCAGAAAAACACTCTTCCAGAAGAAGAGAATATAAACGCGAATCTGGAAACAATTCCAACCGCGACAGAGACGACGAGACGACAAAACACTTTTACGCCTCAAATGCAAGACACTCGGTGAATTTTGGGTGTGATGAAATACCATACAAGTCCAGAATGGTACCAGTAAAGGTGATTGACTCAGATCTGTCCACACCATCTTGTCAAAGGAGTAAAGGATGGGGAATTGGAGAAGTGGATTTGCCGAAACAATTATCTAAAAACTATACAGAATAAGAAATCAAAGGACTGGAAATAAAGAGAAGGGGCTGACCGACGCCGGAGAAGCCAGCGCCGGCCGTAATCTATGGAGATTGAAGGCGGTTACTGTACCGTCGCTTTGGGAGAGAAAAGAGAGGAAGACCGATAAGGATAACTAGCAAGCATTACCAACAATAGATGAAAGATAAATAAATATCTTAGAATTAATTTCGTGGAAATACAGAATATGGAATATCCCACATATGTATAATATTTATTTAAAAGGTGATAAATATACCAAATAAATATCTTCAGGCTTGGGACCGATCTGCAGAATCTGCAATCCGAAAATGGAATGGGTAACAACTTTACGACTAGCCTTTTGAAAAAGTTCAAGCTAGCGAAGTTAATGCACTTAACTACAACACGATCATTTTAATGTTTTCTTGATCATCCATAAAGCTGTTCAAACTTCATTATTGAGACGGTTTATCTAATTGTATTAGATGTGGCCACAATGGGGGCTATAATTCTTTTTCTTTATCCGCAATTGCTTTAGATCAATAACAAGACTACGCCTAAACAAGATTCGTAGGCGTAGATCACACGTGAGAAAGCTAAATTCCTTAAGAAAACTATATGGTTGCCAATGCGATGCGTGGATGATGTATTTTTAGTTGTTTATAAACTTTTATTGATTTGTGATTATAATATAATTATATATATATATATATATATACATGATCAGATTTGATTGTTTGATGTGCATTTATGTAACATCTTACATATATTTTTTTTTTAAAGAAAGAAATAAAAAAAAAACTAACAAGAAATTAAGCAAAACATATGAGAAATATAAACAAAACATAAGTAAAATACTTTTACATATGTGTTTTTACAACAAATAAAATAGACTCTCAAATGCCATACCATCTCTTTTTTATATATTGTCACGTTAGCATTTTGTTAGTTTATTAAAGATATATTTTTGTATAAAATTTTAATACAAATTCTCAAGTTTCATGTGCTATGCCTTATTTGAATCATTTGAACCTCTTTAAATATAAAATATGAAATATCTACAAACTAATTTTAATACAAATTTTCAAGTATCATGTGCTATGCCTTAATTGAATCATTTGAACCTCTTATTTTAATATGTATTTGTTTGGTTAAATTACATATTAGTGTATTTAAATTTGAGAAAAAACAGATGTATTAGTTTATTACTACATGGTTTTAATTAATGTTGGACATGTGTCAAGTTCTCATGTGACATGTGTCAATCTCTAGTTAGAAAGTTTTTGGAGACTCTACTTTATTATATACGATGAGCTTCATGTACTATTTAGTTTCTAAATTTTGTATTACTTCAAATTTTAATATGTTATCAAAATTTAGAGTTAATTTTAGTACATTTTAAAATTTGAAGTAATTAAATCCAGAGTTGATCTTTTATAAAAAAAAAAGTAAAATAAAAAGTTTAGAGTTGATAAGTTTTACGATACAAAAATACATTTATAGCCGAAGCAGTAAGTGACAATACCGCATGATTCGTCTAGTTTTACAATTATAGTCATGTATTTTTTTAAAAAAATATTATTGATGCATCTGTTTATAAATCCCAAAAATAATTTCATTAACTATGTTAATTAGGTTCATTAATTAAATCATCATAATTTTTTTTAAATGTATATATATATATATATATATTCACAATTTAAAAAGATTAGTTGCAGTTTGATGTTATACTTCTTTTCTTTTTAACTCTCAAGTCACTATTTTGACAGTTCCTTTCCTTCTCACAAATAATACTCATTATAAGTTATAACTTACTAGTATTTGTCATGTGCATACGCACAGAATTATTATTTGATTACAAATAATATATAACTAATTATTACTTTGTAATATAGTAAATCTGTAATATATAAATATATCCTTAAGTACTTTAGAATATAATTTGTTGGTTGACTCATTAAAAATGTTAGTAAAAACATATATTTTAAGTGTTTATTTTTGGTGTAAGTATATGAATAACAAAAATATAAATGTTACTTACACTATGATGTTTTGTGATCAAATCCTTTATCCTATAAAGCACAAGTCACTTGTCCAATAAAATCAAGCTACATCAGATTTTTTTTATGAAAATAACAAAAACTTTTACACAATCGTGTAGAACGAGGAAAAAAAAACTGAACCAATTTAAAGTTTTACAAAAAAAAACTGAACCCTTGGCTTTTACTGATAATTTTTTCTTTAAACAAAAAACACCACGATCTAGAGTTCTTTGTTTTCCACGTTCCTCAACTAAACTTCCCACTTTCATCACTTTTCTCAACTGATCTTTTTCAAATCACATATATATATATCACAATTCTCCTCTCAGTTTCACCAAACCACCACCACTAAATCTGCAAAAACTGAAGCTACTTTTTCAATCACATCTCGGAACCGTCCTTTTTGTTTGACCGCCAAGCCCAAACATTAAAAAAATCCCATTGCATCCTCACCGCCCTTAAAGCTTCCCACCGTTTCCATTGTCTTCTTTCTTTATTCAGAAGGTGATTCTTTTGTTCACCTACACTTTCTTAAGATAACTATAGAATATGGAATTACTGTTGATTTGTAATTTTGAAAGTCGTTTTGTCAATTTAATTGCAGGTACGATTGTGGTTGTTTGCTACATGAAGCTTGATGTCACATGGTGCATAACTGCATATGCTAACAAAAATACATTTGAAGTTCTTTGTTTTGGTGTTATTGGTGAGATAACAATGAATCGTAAAAGAAGTCATCATATATATTGTGGATGATAAGTTGGAAAACATAATCCTAATTATTTATGTTTTTCTGCGGTAGATGATTCGAGAGTAAACAGTTTTATGTATAGTTAGCAGTAGCACCACAACTTTGAAGGAAAGAGAGGAAGCACCGAAGGAAATGGAGAGAAATGTGAAGATGAATAATATATATTATTTGATCACAAAACATCATAGTGTAAGTAACATTTATATTTTTTTTATTCATATACTTACACCAAAAATAAACACTTAAAATATATGTTTTTACTAACATTTTTAATGAGTCAACCAACAAATTATATTCTAAAGTACTTAAGGATATATTTATATATTACCGATTTACTATATTACAAAGTAATATATATTTTTGTTAGCATATGCAGTTATGCACCACGTGACATCAAGCTTCATGTAGCAAACAACCACAATCGTACCTGCAATTAAATTGACAAAACGACTTTCAAAATTACAAATCAACAGTAATTCCATATTCTATAGTTATCTTAAGAAAGTGTAGGTGAACAAAAGAATCACCTTCTGAATAAAGAAAGAAGACAATGGAAACGGTGGGAAGCTTTAAGGGCGGTGAGGATGCAATGGAATTTTTTTAATGTTTGGGCTTAGCGGTCAAACAAAAAGGACGGTTCCGAGATGTGATTGAAAAAATAGCTTTAGTTTTTGCAGATTTAGTGGTGGTGATTTGGTGAAACTGAGAGGAGAATTGTGATATATATATGTGATTTGAAAAAGATCAGTTGAGAAAAGTGATGAAAGTGGGAAGTCTATTTGAGGAATGTGAAAAACAAAGAACTCTAGGTCGTAGTGTTTTTTGTTTAAAAGAAAAATTATCAATAAAAGCCAAGGGTTCAGTTTTTTTTGTAAAACTTTAAATTGGTTCAGTTTTTTTTCTCGTTCTACACGATTGTGTAAAAGTTTTTGTTATTTTCATAAAAAAAATCTGATTTGGCTTTATTTTATGTGAAAATAAACCAGTTTGACACAAATTTAGGGGAAAATAACTAGAATAACTCTCAATCGGATTGGATAACTAGATTAACCCAACATTTTTGTTTAATGACCAAAAACCCTAGTTTTGATTTTTTTTTTATTAATCATAAAAAATAGAAAAAGAAATAGGGCAAAAAAACAAAATCAATCAAACATTTTTTTTCCACATCCACCTCTTCCTTCTCCGGCATGGGCAAACAAATCAATCCAACATTTTTTGTGAAGTCTGCATTTAACTCAGAATCAACTGTATTTAGGTCTAGCTCTGATATTTACTATCTTCGGGAAGTTGTTGGACTGTTGGAGTCAAAAATTACATGGCCAAGTGATAAAATTATTTTTAACACTAATGTTGATTCGCAAAAGACTAATGGATCCAGGGTATTTTTTATTAACTGGGTTAATTGTTATAACTTTTTGAAAATCAGTAGTCATTGCTTCATTAATATTGTGAATACATAACTCTTTAGGCTGCAGGTGGAGATGAATTCGATGACAAATAGGTGAATTTAATGGTTTTTAATTTAAAAAAGCATTTCCTTTTCTTTATATATTTTGTTGTTGATGTCAAAAAATAATATTTTATTGTTATATATACACATAAATTATAATAGAAATTGATATTAGACAACAAACAATTACAAATACAAAATAAAAAATAGATATGAAAATATTGTTTCATAGAATAATCAATATATATAACAATCATCAAAATAAAATTAAAGTACAAATGTACCAGCTATCATTTAAATTTTAATTCAAGTAGTTTAGGCCTTTAGGGTATTGGAGTATAGGGTTTAGGATTCAATCTCTTCAAATTTATGTTCCGTCTTTGTCAATTAACAAAATAAATTACAATAAAATTATTTTCAAATGTATAACATAAAATAAATCTGTTACAACATAAAATAAATCTGTAAACTCATTATAGCAATTACTTTTCTCTGTAATAGTCTGTTATCACAAGACAGATTTTTGGAAACAAAAAAAATCTGTCATAACATAAAATAAATCTGCCATAACATGCTACACCAATGTTATTACTGTAGGTCAAACTAGCAATTTTTATTTCCCAACAGAAAATCTGCTATCACTCGACAGATTTTATGTAAAATAATTAAAATCTGTTGTAACTAAAAAAAAATCTGTTATCACTAGACGTCAATCTAGTAATTATTTTTAAATCAACAAATCTGCCATGTTATGACAGATTTTCACCGTTTTAACAAAATCTGCAACCACTACAAAAAAAAAATCAGCCACAAATTATAAAAAAATTGTCATGTATTAGGAAGTCTGTTGTGTCGTCAATGATAAATCTGTCATGAAAAAAAACTGTTGAAAAAAAGAAAAACTGTCGCAACCATTTTGAATAAGTCTGCCAACTAAAATAAGTCTGCCGAAGAAAATCTGCCATTAACAATAAAATCTGTTATAAACTTATAAATCTGTCATAACTTACAGCAGATTTTTTTATTTTTTTGTCCCTATCGCCGAAAAAAATCATTAAGGATATTTTGGTATTTTATTTTTTTCCTAACAAAGCAATAAAGGGTATTTTAGGTATAAAAATAACTCATCTAACCTTTATATTTTAGGAGTTAGTTTAGTAATTAATCCCTTAATTTGGGTTAGTCTAGTAACTTTCCCTTATTTTATAGGACAAATGACTTGTGCTTTATAGGATAAAGGATAACCGTTTCGTTTATGTTTTAGTTATTCATCTAATGAATTAACGTAACTTTAAACCGTTACTTCAAAATTAATGATTATATGGTCCAAATCCATATCTATCCTACTAACAGAAACATTCAACCATATACATTTGAATCCAATTACGAACCACTAAATAAAGAACTCCGATCCAAATTCTTTCTAAATAGGGGGATCCGATCTCAATTCTGAATGCTAAGCAAAATCCGATAAAAGCGCAGAAAAAGAAGGGGCAAAGTGTAAAAATATCTCTCAAGCTTTAAATGAAAATAGACGAAATCATAGAAAAATTACAAAATTAAATTTTTTTTAATTAATAATTAATTAATGATTAAACCAAAGAAGAATCGAAAAAAAACTAAACACTCTTTCTAAACCATCGCGTCTTTTGTTTGTCTCCCAAAAAAAAAAAAAAAAAAACTCGGAGACGCACAAAGCTACTTGCCGCCGAACCTTCCGTAAACCTCGTAGCCGCACTTCGTCGCCTTTTGACTTGATCACGACCTCGTCTCAGTGATCGAATCGTACTTTACAACTTCACGCTCTTTGATCGAACGAGCTTGATCTTTGTTTCGAGTCTTTTTAATAAACTGGATGAAGTGACTTATTAATTTCGCGTTTTGAAACAACTAAACTTGGTTCTTCTGGGTTTGGAGATTGAACAAATTTGGGGGATTTTGCGGGATACTCTGACTGATTCCGTTTGTGTGTTTTCGCGTTCTTTGTTTTGGGTGTGTGTGTGTTTTGAATTTCTGGGCAATGTTGGATTTTCGAGACGGTTTTGGTGGCGGCTGAGTTAGTGTGTGTTGTGTGTGTGGGGGGTTTAGGAAGTAGTAGTAATTAGGGTTTGGGAATTGGGTTATGTATAGGGGTTTTGTAGTTGTAGAAGATGGGAGAGGATTATGAACTTGAAGAAGGAGAGATGAATTGTTCTTCTGAATCAGAAGCCGTTGTTGATCTTGACGTTGATCTCTCCTACATTGTGAGCATCTTTTTTGTGATTTTTTTTTTTTTTTTTCAGTTACAATTGCTTCTTTGTGTGGTGTTATGTGTATAGAATTGAAAAGCTTAATTACAATGTTGGGTGTTTTTGTTTACTTGAAAAGTTGAAGGTCTTTTGGTAATGATTTTTTGTTCATAAGGCTAATGCTGATTAAGTTTAGTTTATCTTAGTTCAGTTAGATATAGCTTTTGTGAGATATCGCAAATGCTATGTATCTTGTTTGTTCTAGAGTTTTGAGTTCCAGCTTGAAGAACTATGTGTCGTCTTTTGTAACATTCTTGCTTGTATGCATTCTGTATGGGGAACATAGTATTTTTTTTTATGCATTTCTTCTCTTTTTTTGTATCTTTTTTTTTTTTTTTTGCTAAAGTCTTCTTCTATGGGTGGTGTATTGAAGGACAAGAAGCTACAGAATGTACTTGGCCACTTCCAAAAAGATTTTGAAGTTGGAGCCCTTAACCTGTCTGGTAAGTAATATTAACTATGGTTTAAGTGCGAAAGTATATTGAGATGAAATGTCATTGAAAGAATGATGTGGTTGGTCAGGTCCAAATATCTGTGACTATGGATCATTTTTGCCCACTTACAAACGTTCGCTTGCTGTACCATCATGTCAAAGGAATTCCCCAGAGAATCATGCCGTCCAAAGATTTTCTGATAATTTTAACGGAAAGGTATGACAACAACAATTCTCACTTCGTTTTGAAGATAAAAATATTGAAAAAACTTTGTTGTTTCAGTATTCTTCATTATGGATTCTTTTAAGGTTTGAAGGAATCTGGACTTTTCAGTGATTGCTTTCTTGGTATTAGTTTAATTATGAGTACTAATGAATTATTGTTTGCTCGGAATGTGGTTCAGAAGTTTACGTCACTGCCTCCTACATCTTGTAAACTAGTAAGTAATCAGGATCCTCAGAACTATCAAACTTCAGGATCTCTTATGGCCCAAGCTCCTGGTAAAAAAGGAAATGCAGGAATACTGGGCAATGGTTTGCCTGATCATAAGCCAGTTAAGATTCGGATCAAAATGGGCTCTGAAATCTTGTCCCAAAAGGTTATAGTTTCCAAGGATCTTCGTCTCAATGGTTCTCCAAATTCACCACCACGAAACAGCCATGATGATAGTAGCAGACTGCTACCACATACATCTATGGAGAAGACAAGTGAATCTCCTTCCCGCATTCTACAGGTAGATCAGATATCACATTCTGTTGGGTTTTTTGTGTGGATTAAATGGTTCGGGATTGATACCAACTTACTTTTAATTTCATTGAAACAGGAAATGACTGCCATTCCTTTCCCAGAGGATCTACTGATGTCGCCTCTTCCTGATAGTCTGCTTCTTGTGAAAGAGAAGGGGAAGCAATATACTTTATCAGACAACCAACCTGTGCTTAAGACAGGAAAGGAACCTTCTATTCAGACAAAGAACAAGTTTTCGGATGTTTTACTTTGTGAGGAAACTCCAAGTGGAAGGAGAAGGAAAGCTGACTGCGTTACTGCTACCACTTGGAATGAGACTTCATCAACTGGTGAGATGAAAAAGCAAAAAGTTTTTTCCACTGGTCAGCTGGCCTGGGAGAAGTCAACTTCTGGTTTAGGTGCGGCAAGTTCTAATATTGATGGGCCTACAATAAAAAGTAACTTGCAGGAAGATATTAAAAAAGATGGTGAAAGTGATCCCAAACTTGCATTTGCTAGATCAAACAAAGTAAAGGTTGTTGGGGTGCATGCTGTGAAGGAGAAAAAGACATGTTTGACAAAGTTGCGACAGAAAAATACTAAAAATAGTTCTGGTGATAAATTTATATCAAAGATGCCTTTCAAAGATGCTGCATATATAGGTCACAATAGTATGGACGTTGGGTTTGATTTCGCGGTTGCACCTGCTTCCACTAGTCTTCACCTTGATAATTGGGCACAATGTGATAGTTGTAAGACATGGCGACTACTTCCCCTTGGCCTGAATACTGAGAAGCTGCCTGATAAGTGGCTGTGTAGCATGCAAACGTGGCTGTAAGTATCTAGTTATTCCATTTAACCTCGCTTTTTAATGTATCTCCTATTCAAGGTTTGTATCCTGTGCTCTTTTCTTGATTCAAGCACTAATCCTTTTTAGTCGCTATCATG
>NC_025696.1:17919995-17923026 GCF_000633955.1 Camelina sativa
GCAGTAAAGATGTAAAATTGTTTTGACAACGCTTCTACTTACTTTCTGGATTTGGTCATTCAACCTTGTGCAGAACCTTCAGGTTCTCATATTATCACATCTTCTTACCATCCTTCCTAAACTTCGCTTGTAGGCCTAGAATGAACCACTGTGGTGTCAGCGAGGAAGAGACAACAAAGGCTATCCTACACTTTCATGCTGGTGAGGCTCATGGTCCTGAAACTGGTGTCAAACTCCTCTCTGGTTCTAGTAATGCTGATAAAAGCTACCAACCATTAACTTCTGGTTCATTGCCAAATCCAGTTGAAAAGAAGTTTAACATGAAAGACTTTTCTTCAGGACTTCCAAGAAATATCTTGGTTGATGCTGCAACGCCTATGAAAAGTAGCGCACATGTTCTTAAAATAAAAAACTTGAAGCTGTCAGGAGAAACGCCTAATGCTACTCAGATATCCACTGACTTTGGTGTGTCGCACGATTTTGTTCAGGATAAGGTTGACCAGAAAGCAAAGTGGCGATCAGCAGGTCGGTTTTGCTAACAGCTAAGAGTACATTTTCACTTCACTTGGGCTTCTCTTTTTTCTTCAAAATAACTTGTTCTTATTGTAGGTACTGATTGTCAGATAAAGACTAAGAAGAAAAAGGAGGGTGACAAACAAGAAAGTGATGGTTCCAAGCATATCACGACTGGTGTTGGAAACAAACTCGCCAGAGATATGAAAGTAGAAGAAATACATTGGAATCAAGATCCGGAATGGACTCCAGCAGAGAGAAAAACAAAGCGTCCTGACAATGATTTTCACACTTTGGATGTAGAGCGAGACACAAAGAAAAGATTACTCGCATCTAAAAGCAAACCTGATCACAAACGTCAACTACCAACTGCTAGTGGTTCCTTGTGTACAAAAGCTCATGGCAGAATCAATACTCCAGTGAGGAAAGTAAGGTTGGTGGGTTCCAAGCAGGGTAGCGATGGCAACAATTTAAAATTGTTTGCAGATAGTGATGAAAAAGAGCCATCAATGGTCAAGGCGACAATAAATAGGATTTCAGTCCAGGAATCTAAAGCATGCCAAAGAAATGAATTGTTTCAGGCTGATGGCTCTCAAGAACACCGGAATGCTGATGCCTCATGTAAATATTTCTCTGGTGGAAGTGGGCAGATTTCTGGGGTAGAAACATCAAGCTCTTCGAAGGTTGTAGGATCACATAAAAGTGGAAGAATGTATGTGGAAGAAGTAAAAGCATCTCCTCTGGGATCAGTTTCTTCTTCCCCAGAAAGGTCATCATGCCCGACGAATCGTGCATCAGCTGCAGAGAGCTTACCTCGGAAAAAACAAAACATGAAATATGGTGATGCTGGGAGTAGATTTTTTCATGATAGAAAACCCCTATCCCAAGAAGCTAATTGTGAAATTTTGTCGACAACTCATCCTAAAAACAGGAAACAGCCAAAACCAGAAGTATGTAAACGAAACCCAAAGTTTGGTGATTTACCGTGCACAAGTATGAAATCGGTCCTTAAAAATAGAGCTGGGATAAACAAAATCGGTGACATTGCTCATGAGACTATGGATAATAGATCCTGCCATGCTGCGAATGATATACTTCAAGAGGCTGAAAAGCTGAAAAAGCTTGCTAACTGTTTGGAGGTCAGTATTTATGCTATGTCTAATGTAGTATGAAGCTTCAAGTTTCATCTGCTATAATTGAACAAATGATAGAAATGATGGAACAGTAGAATGAATCACAGTGCTGTCTTTCTTCTGTTAGTTTTTAATTTGGTTGTTTTTCTATCTCAATGAATTCAGAGCTCTGGATTTGAATATGAATACAAGGAGACTAAATTTAAAGCGTCCCTGAAATTTCTCTTTGGAGCTTCACTTTTGGAAATGTGCAGTACTGATAATGTGGAAGGGGTGACGATGAGCCATGTTGAAGCTTACCATACTGCTGCAAAACTTTCAGAGTAAGTGAATGATTTTGCTTGCTCTTTTTTTCTATTTCCTTATAACTGAGGAAATTTGTCAGGAATCAGTGTATTACGAAACAGAATGTTGCTGATTCTATTATGTTTTTGTGGTCATTGAACACTCTGCTTGTTTGTCACAGAAGCTGTGCCCATCAATATGAAACGAGACAAGAAATGGCTGCAGCTGTTTTGGCCTATAAATGCTCAGAAGTGGCTTGCATGAGGCTAGTGTACGGCAGAAGTTTAGGTCTGAGTGGAGAATGGAATGAATTGCAAAAGATGGTACAGATGACTCCTCAAGGTAATATTGGATTTTGGATCTATGATCATATCAGTGAGTGAACTTTTTCTGGAGATATCTTGTCAATGTGGTCAAGTCAGAATAATAATGGTTTTCATTGTCTAAAATAGTCCTCGGTGGTTTTTTTTTGTTTCGGTCACGTAGTAAAGATATTTTATCTCAGCAGTACTAAATGTATTCATACTATTTGGCTTAGTATGTCCACCTTTCATAGTTTACAAAAATTTTATCGCTTTAATATCTGGAAGTTCATATAATCGTTTCTACAGGTGAATCACCGTCGTCATCTGCATCTGATGTTGATAGTTTTAATCATCAAGGGGTGATTGACAAGTCTGCTAAAACTAAAAGAGGTCTCTCCCATGTTGCTGGAAACCTTCTCACTGTTGCTAGAAGCCAGCTAAATTTTCTTCCGTTATTGGACTTTGTAAGTTATCCCACGTTCATCAATTATTGGCATGATACATTTCAAAAAGCAAGCTGGGTTGTCTCTTACCTCTGCTGTTTGAGTTTTGATACCTCAACTTTCCAGGCCTTTAAGTTGGTTAAGAGAGATAGGATTGTCAGAGATCAATTTCTTTATATATGCATTCCCTATACATCTTTGATGCAACACGTGATACAAGCATTTTGCAGTACTTCAATTGAACAAATTTATAGAGTTCCATATATGAATCACTGAAAGAGTGGGATTGATGTGTGCGCAGTTGGAACATATCAGTCTCATTTCATTACATCCCTGTTTAAATGTATGTTTG
>NC_025696.1:17924252-17931869 GCF_000633955.1 Camelina sativa
GTCGATTCTGGACAACTAAGATTCTTCTGTTGCCTGAGCTGTGCATGTCTTTCTCATCTATCTTCCTGTGACAAACAAAGCTGATATCTTATAATTATCTAATGCAGACAGAGAGCATGAATCTGGCAATGGAAGCCTCAGCAAAAACTCAAAATGCTTTTAAAGCAGTCACTGTCACTTTAGAAGAAACAAAGCATGGAGATTGTATCGCTGCTATCAAGAAAGTTGTCGATTTCAGTTTCCATGATGTGGAAGCGCTTATAAAGATGATTGAGGTTGCACTGGATGCTCTAAATTCATCAAGATTCGGTGGCCCAAAGTGTTGAATCTATTTTGTACATAGGCTCTGGTCCTATAAAGAATAGAATAGTGTTTTAGCAAGAAGAGCAACCCAGAAGCATGGATCTAGAGATTACCTCTGGTTTTCATGAACTTCCATAGAAAAGTCTTATAATTAGGATAGTGTTCAAGGCTGATTACCCTTGAATAGATTAGGAAAGGAAGACTTGGAAAGAGGACACTTGATAAGGATGGATATATAAGGTCTACGTATGCACTTGGCAGTAATTCTCAGGGTCCTGTTTCATGTCTTTCTTCTTTTTGCGGTGTCCGGGTATCCAAGACTAACTAAAGAATATTTATAGAAGAGTAGCAGGATTCTTAGATATAGTCATTTCAAAGATTGGGTAGTGATAAGAGTTGTGACAAGACACTGCTCTATATCCCTCTAATCATGTTTCAGTTCTGTTCAAAGTATAATTGGAAATGAAACATAAATTTTTTGCGGTGATATAACAAGATCATGTGCTTATCAGCTTCTGTCAGGTATGTATTCCTCTATTTTGTCATCTTATTCTGCTGAGTAGCTTTCACCAAGCAAATGACCAGGATAGTGGTTCTTTTTGAACACTTATAATAGATTATTATGTTACACAACGTCTTTGGTTTCTGAATTTAACAACGGAAACTTTCAAAGTTTAGCTGATTTTGGTTTTTTGGTGCACCGCGTTTAAGTTTCATACCAACATGCTAGTTGTTGCGAATTTCACCATGTTAGTAGTAAGTAGCAACCTCAAGCTACTTCTGCGATTTCTGTTTGTATCTGTATTCGGTTTCATATGGACCCATACAAGATGCTCTTCTGTTTTGATATTCCATTTGGGGATGTTTGGATGCTCTTACTTCGCCATTCGTAAACGCCCCAGTTCGGTAGACTGTAGAAACACTTCTTCTGGCCTTGTGTGTAAACAGGCTTAGCTTCAGTTTTGGCAGTGTGGTTTTTTTGTACTCTCCTGGCTTAGTTCATGCCAAGTCACAGTGGCTAGCTTGTATTGCTGCATAAAGCTTTTTGCATTGTAAATAACCACAGTCAAGTCTTTTCCCAAGTAATTTGTTTTTTTTGGTTATACAGTTACGGTTACAAATTTTGTTTATACTGTTCACATACCATAAAAGTTGTTTCTAAACCATAACTAACTCAATTCTTTAGTCAAATCGTATTTGTTTCATTTCATTTGACTAATTAAAGCTAATTTCATTATAAGTGATCTCCTTGGAACCGCTTCTACGACAATGTTTTCACTATGAATGATTCGGAATATGTCAGACCAAATAATTGACGTAAAAGCATTGGATAGCACTTGTCACTTGCTGATCCGACTGAATTAACCAACCGCTTGCTCGCTTCACCAACAGTCTCAACTCTTCCATGTAACCTACCTAGCTCTGCTCAAACTTGTATTGTTTCTGCCAAGTCATAAACATAATCAACATGGCCAGGTCTTCCAAGGATAACAACAACACAAGTTAATTGCCTAGGATCAGGAATCACACACCATGCTTTGAGTTCAAGAATTATAGGCCTTGTGTAACCAGACCCGAATGGTATTAAGACGGCCATTGACGAAGAAAACGAAGAATCTGTTAGTACTCGATCGAATCTCAGCTTTCTCTCTAAATCGTTCGTTTCTTCTACTCTTTTTTTCTTTAATCTTATTTCATTTTGCAGGGAACAAATCTCGAGTTGGTCACGTATGTGAGTGCAAATATAGTGGGAGTTCAAGGATTCTTGTTTTGCATAACATTCTGGGCACAAGATGTTTCATCACCGAATCCTGAGCCAAAACTTTACCAAGCAAAGGTGAGAAAGTTTATGGATGACTTCATTGTCAGTGACTTCAGGCTAAGGCCAACTCAAGAACAATGGGCTTGAGCATGTTAATTTACGTACTTTTCAATATGATTTAATTTTGATTTTGCTTCTTGAATTGTATAATTACGGCCAAGACTTGTGAGTTGTGTCTCTCATTATTCGTAGTAACTTGGATGCATACATGCAGGTGATAACGACCCCAATTCCGGTGTGCCCAAGACGCTTCTTCATCGTAGTTTTAAAATAGTTTTTGGTTTTTGTATTTTAAATTTTAGTTTTTAATTTTTGGATTTTACAAAAAAAAAAAAATAATAATAACAAATTATAGAAAAATGTAACCTAAATTTTTTTTATAGGAAAAGTGAAAAACTTAAATAAGGTTTTTAGATTATTAATGAAAATTGTTAAAATCTTCCAAAAACCAGATTCCCTCTAAATTAGAGAACCATTTTTACAAAATCTTGAATAAATAAAAAAGGAGTTTCTCAAAAACAAAAACCAAAAACCATTACAAAACTATAAACATACAAGGCCTTAATGTGCATATATTTTCTTTTCGGTTAAATTTGCAATCGCGATAAAATAATATTATAATACAAGTCAGTAAGTCACAAACAAAAACATTCAATTGTGAAAGTAAGATTAGCTCTTATTTGATCCTGAAGGAACATAAAGTTCAATGCCACTTTCACAAGGTGGTGGTTTGGTGCTTGTAAGGAACATTGTTGTTCGGAGTCTTTTCCAATGTTGAATAGTGCTTCAATCGCTCGTATAAATGCGATTGCCCAGCAAATCCCTCCAATAATATTAATATTATGTTAATAAAAACAATATATATAAATTCGTCAAATATAGAATCATGTAATGTGTTAATGTGATATTCATGTATATATATATGTTATATACATGAATATACATGAATGTGATATTCATGTAATGTGTCAATGTGATAGTTATGTGTGCCAATTATGTTAACATTTGGTATAGCTGAACATAATTGGTACACATAAGTAATATATATATATATATACATGAATATCACATTGACACGTTACATGATTCTATATTTTTATATGTATTTTGATTTAGAGTTAATAAAAAAGATAGTGTTTTTTTCTATGCTTCTCTGCATGTATCTAAAATCTCCTCTATGTACCACCATGGTATCTTTTATTTTTATAATTTATGAAAATCAAATTGTCACAATTAATCACCAAATTTACTTACACAAATGAAAAACCCACAATCAAATAAATATTTATATAATATAAGTAAATGATAATTTTTTTTGTATATCAAAAGTCATCGCCAATTAAATATTTTATACAAAATGTTTATGAACTTACTTTTATGAAAATTGGCAATATAAGTGTTTCTCGTCACCACTCCTTTCTTTTATATTCGTGTGTACGCTATTTTTAGATCTATTTGATTTCAATTAGTGTTCCTATGCATCTACAACCGTAAATCAAAAAAATAAATAAAAATCTATTTTTCTTAGATAAAATGAATAATTGGTTATTTTCTTCACCTGATTTATGGTTACATTTTTTACATTTCATCTATAATTTAATTTTATGGTTAATATGGACATACAATTATTTCCATTATTCACCCAAAATAACTCTTTTTTAATGGACACACTGTAAATGTTTTAGGAACAAAGACTCTTATGAACATTTTTTCCATTTTTTGGTTTAATGTTAAAATGAGAACTATGAACATTAAGAAAACTCAACAATTTTTTGCTCTAAAAAAACAAAAAAGAACTCAGCAAATAAATCAATCGATCACTTTGTCCACAACTACCAGTCTACCACAATTCCTTTAATTTAAATCGTATTCGGTTTCATTTTTCTTTGAATAATTACTTAAAAGCTAGGATTAATTTATAAACGATCTCCTATGAACCGCTTCTATGGACAACAATGTTTTTACTTTTTACTATGAATGATTCGGAATATATCTCACTAAATTAGTAAAAACAAAAAGTCACCAAAAATCACGACAAGTGCAAGATCCATCCTTAAAACAGTGAAACCTATTTACATCCCTAACAACAATTTCTCTCTGCACAATCTCACTGATCAGCTTGAAAGCCTCATGGCAATCTCTACACATCCTCAAATTGTTCATAATCCGAATAGTTGATCCCGCAGGCAAATGAAGCAATCCATAGGCTAAAGCCAATCTCTCACAATGCAAATTCACCATTGCCTCTTTAGCTTCTTCGTCAACATCAACAAAAACCGATGAACTTGTGATCATACTACTTCCCCTGTGTCCTCTTTCCTTCATTCGCTTCTCCAGATCTTTCAAAAACCTCTCAATCTCACCGCTTTCATCACAAGACAAATCCCCAGCATGAAAGACATAAACTGACCCCTTACTCTCAATCCAGCTACAAGCTCGTTCTTTCACGTTTCCACTAAGCTTCATCTCTAATCGAAGAGACTCTGAATCTTCCCATCCTCCAGCCACAGCATAAGCATTGGATAATGCGATATACGCACTTGTCACTTGCTGATCCGACTGAATTAACCGCTTGCTTGCTTCACAAACAATCTCTACTCTTCCATGTAACCTACCAGCTGAAAGAAGAGCTCCCCACAAAAGCGCCCCTTGCTCTGCTCCAACATCTATTGTTTTCGCCAAGTCATAAGCTTCGTCAACACGGCCACATCTTCCAAGCATATCAACAACACAAGTGTAATGCCTCGGGTCAGGGATCACACCATGCTTCTCAGCCATTGAATTCAAGAATTCTAAGCCTTCGTTAACAAGACCCGAATGGCCACAAGCGTGTAACACGCCGAGTAACGTTACATAGTTAGGCTTTATTCTCTTTCCAACCATTTCATCGAATAGTTTGATCGCTGCTTCTCCAAGTCCATGCTTTGCCTTTGCCATGATCATAGACGTGTACGTTATAACAGAATGACAACGAATCCTCAAGAAGACTTTCTCAGCACAGCTTAGAGACCCGCACTTCGCGTACATATCAAGAAGCGAGCTAGCAACCACATTGTTCGATTCATAACCACCTCGAGTGACTAACCCGTGAGCAACTTCTCCCCATTTCAGCCTACCTAAACTAGAGCAAGCGCTAATAACACTAGCCAGCATGAACTGATTCGGCCTATCGAACGTCGAAGAAGCATTGAATGATCTAAACAACTCAATAGCTTCATGGCCACGACCGCTCTGCGCATAAGCAGTGATCATAGAAGTCCAAGAAACAACATTTCTACCATAACCAATCATGGAGTCAAAAACCCTTCTAGCCGTTTCCACATCGTTGCATTTCCCATACATATCAACAAGAGAGGAACTCACCACGGTATTGCTGTTAAGCCCGGAAATCTCAAAACGGGCGTGTATGCATTTCCCGATTCTTGATTCAGCCAAAGACGAACATGCTTTAAAGACACTAGCAAACGTGTACTCATTGGGAGGCACAGATCCATCTTCATGCATCTCCTGAAACATAGACAGAGCAGTTTGAGGTTGACCCATGTTGTTAAACCCAGAAATAACCGAAGTCCAGGAAACGACGTTCGGTTGACACATTTCACCAAACACCTTGCGTGCAGTGTTGACTTCTCTGACCTTGACATAACTATTTATGAGGAGATTCACAGTGAAAGTGTCACTCGCAAGCCCAAGTTTCAGAGTCAGGGTATGTAATAAATTTGTAAGAATAGGGTTGGTAGATTCTGAAAGCTTATGTACCAAGAAAGCTTTCGTTTTTAGGTGATCAAGAAGAAGAAACGGATAAGTTGTTGCACTTGTAGGGGCTAAACGGACATTTTGGATTAACCGTCTTTTCATTGTGTCAATTTTGTGGGATTATTTATGACTTTCATACTTTATGTTCTCTATCTATACAATGCGGTGTCGTTTAGTGTTTTCACCTTACTCGCATTACTCGAATTAAAAACATAATTTTCTCACAAATTTGGTTTTCTTTTGTTTTTAGTTAGCAATTTGTAAGTAACTTTGATCCTTCTTATTTTGTCCCAAGAATATTTCCCTGAAAAAAAATAGAAAGTGGACATTGTATTGCATATGTTGTAACTGTTATGAAAATGCATTTTAAAAGAAATTTTGTTTGTTAAAAGTTGTTTCCAATGTGTTGCTTTAAGCTACAAGTAACCATATATGATTGGTTTAGATCAAAAAGTAACCATATATGGATGATAAAATTTCAGAGAAAATTAGAAAAAGACGTGACGGGTCCTAATGGACCAAGAGTTTCGGGGTATGCTCAGCCAATAGAATGGGTGTTACCTCTGGGTCGTCATCCTATTTCTATTCTACTGCGTGCTTCACCAAATGTGATGTCTTCACAAACCGACCATGTCTTATGGTTGAGGAATACTTTAAATGGATCTCATGTATTGTTCTCTTCGTCTCTCACTTGGTCTTCCCTACAAGATCCTTTGGCCGCAAGTTACATGACACAAATCTCTGTGGTTCAGTCAAGGCATCCCAAAGCATGCTTTTATTTATTGGGGCCTTAATG
Organism: Camelina sativa; assembly: GCF_000633955.1. NCBI lineage: Eukaryota > Viridiplantae > Streptophyta > Magnoliopsida > Brassicales > Brassicaceae > Camelina > Camelina sativa. The sequence goes on from NC_025696.1 coordinate 17,930,930, forward strand.
TGTCTTTGGAATGCCCCTAATGTGTAACAGCTCTGGGAACCAAATCTCTCAACTTCTCTCTCTATCAACTCTAACACGTTGTGCTCTCCTTTTCATTCCCATTATATATTCATTTTGTAAACTCAAAATGGTATCGTTGTAGAAATGGACAAAGAAGATGAATGCAAAGTAGATTTTAAGGAGAAAATGAAAGGACATGAATTATTCAAGAAAATTAAATATCACATTGTGATATTTGAAACAGTTAATTTGGACATGTGATGTTTCAAAATTCTAGTAAGAGTTCGTTTGCTTAAAAACTAGTTAATGTTTGTGCCTTCCAACTCTCGACTCTGGCGGTTGTCCCTAGATCATATGATACCATATATCTGAACCGAACACTACCACCTTTCCTTGTTGATGCTGGCACTTTGCTTAGGCTTTTCCCTGACCATTTTGACGGAGATATCATCGCAAAACTTGCGCACCTTGGCTTGGTAAAGTCGTGGCTCTGGATTTGTTGAAGAAAGATCTTTGGCCCAAAATGTAATATAATACATAAGACCCTTGCACGGTACCATATTGGCACCTACATAATCGATAAGCTCAAGCTTTCTTTCCTGTAAAGAGCAACACAAAAGTTAAGTAGAATAATAGAGGAAAACCATTAGAAAGAAATAAAAAGCAAGAACCATCTTACATCTTCAGCATCGTGTTCTTTAATGGCTGTCCGTATGAGTAGTTTGAGCAGCTCGTCATTGGTCAGCTTCTCATCAAGATATGGTTTCCAGTGGAAGTTGACGACAGAGAATATGTAGTCAAAACTGTCCCAGTCCACATCGAAACCCTAAAAAAAAACAACAATGAAAACAAAGGAGGATAAACCCTAAACTAAACAGCATCCAAATTATAAAATGCTACATGGCTCTCTCTCTCTCTCTCTCTCTCTCTCTCTCTCTCT
>NC_025696.1:17932489-17947664 GCF_000633955.1 Camelina sativa
TCATGTGATACAATGTGTTGATACTTATACTACTGAGGAACATTCTAGATCCTTAATACAATGCAGGATCTTGTTACATCTGTCAATCATCTAGCCACTCTCTTCTGAATCAATAAGACTAAAACGGTTTGATAGTACAAGGTGCAGAGAGTCATCAGGTTTGGTCTGTTGTTCCTTTTGTGTAACCTGCATTTTTGTCTTCTTCGGTTGCAGGGATGGTTGCAGTGAAGGACTCTGCACATTTGACTTGTTGTGACCTTGATGGTGACTCGCATATGAGGCTTGGGCCTTACCATGTTGTTGGACTTGAGGCTTTACATTAACATTCCCCCGCAAACTGAGTGTGGGAGGAAGTTGCACATGCAGTTTGTGTCGCAGCTGCTGAAAGGATGGTCTTGGAAGAGACTTGGTGAATATATCAGCTAGCTGCAGTTCGGCCGGGATGTGTTGAACTTCAAGAAGACCGAGTGCCACTTGTTCACANTCTCTCTCTCTCTCTCTCTCTCTCTCTCTCTCTCTCTCTATCTATCTCTATGAGCAACAAATTGGAGCATCGAAATACGTACCTGTGAATAAACAGAGAAAAGAAGAATTTGAACTTAGTAAAAATATATTGATGTAACTAACTTGAAAACTCATGTGATACAATGTGTTGATACTTATACTACTGAGGAACATTCTAGATCCTTAATACAATGCAGGATCTTGTTACATCTGTCAATCATCTAGCCACTCTCTTCTGAATCAATAAGACTAAAACGGTTTGATAGTACAAGGTGCAGAGAGTCATCAGGTTTGGTCTGTTGTTCCTTTTGTGTAACCTGCATTTTTGTCTTCTTCGGTTGCAGGGATGGTTGCAGTGAAGGACTCTGCACATTTGACTTGTTGTGACCTTGATGGTGACTCGCATATGAGGCTTGGGCCTTACCATGTTGTTGGACTTGAGGCTTTACATTAACAGTCCCCCGCAAACTGAGTGTGGGAGGAAGTCGCACATGCAGTTTGTGTCGCAGCTGCTGAAAGGATGATCTTGGAAGAGACTTGGTGAATATATCAGCTAGCTGCAGTTCGGCCGGGATGTGTTGAACTTCAAGAAGACCGAGTGCCACTTGTTCACGGACATAGTGATAATCAACATCAAAGTGTTTGGACCGGTTATGAAGAACTGGATTGGCTGAAAGATGAACCGCAGAAAGATTGTCACAATGAAGGAGAGCGGCATTGTATTGAGATATACCTAAATCACGCAGAACAGAGGCAATCCAAGTAAGTTCAGAAGCAGTAGACGCAAGGGCACGATACTCAGCTTCCGTGGAGGACCTAGATACAGTAGGTTGCCGTTTGGCAGACCAAGATACAATGTTGGTACCCAACAGAACACAGAACCCAGAAGTAGAACGGCGAGTGTCCTTACACCCAGCATAATCACTGTCACTGTAGGAGACAAGGTGAAGAGGACTGTTCTTGTACAACTGCAAACCCATTCTCGAAGTTCCACGAAGATAACGAAGTATGCGTTTAAGAAGAGCAAAGTCAGACACAGTCGGAGAGTGCATACGTTGACATATGAAATTGACCGCAAATTGGATGTCAGGGCGAGTAATGGTCAAGTATTGAAGTTTCCCAGCAAGGCTCCGGAAGTACGACGGCTCAGAGAAGAGTCTCGTATCCTTGAAAACATGGTCAAGACGTAAAGGTAATGGTGTGTTGACAGAGTTGCAAGAAGCCATATTAGCATGATGAAGAATCTCTTCGGTGTATTTCTCTTGATGAAGGAATAGCCCTTGGGAATGAACTTGTGCTTGAATTCCCAAGAAGTAATGAATATTCCCTAAATCTTTCATGGCAAAACGAGAATTAAGCTCAGCAAGCAAAGATTTGAAGAGTATAGGATTAGAACCTGTCAAAAGAATGTCATCGACATATAACAGTAAGACCATTGTGTCCCCATTCCGGCGGTAAGTGAACAACGATGGATCAGCCTTGCTGCACACGAAGCCAAATTCAAGGAGATAGTTGCTAAATTTTTCAAACCATGCCCTCGGGGCCTGTTTTAAGCCATACAAAGCCTTGCGCAGCGAGCAAACATGGGTTGGTTTGTTAACATCTTCAAATCCCGGAGGTTGAATCATATAAACACTCTCTTGGAGATCCCCATGAAGGAAGGCATTCTTTACATCAAGTTGGGTGATATCCCAACCCTTGGCAGTGGCAACCGAGAGAACAATGCGAATGGTGGAAGTCCTCACAACAGGGCTGTAAGTTTCAGTGAAATCCACCCCAGCCTCTTGATTGAAGCCTTTTGCCACTAGTCGAGCTTTCAGCTTGTTAACAGTGCCATCAGCGTTAAGTTTGACTGTGAAAACCCAACGACACCCCAATATATTCATCTCAGAGGTTGGAGTTATCAATTCCCAAGTATGATTGGCATAGATGGAGTTAAGCTCATCTAACATTGCTTGCCTCCAACTAGGATGATTTAGTGCCTCGGCAACAGTTTTGGGAAGTGAAGGAATCGTTTTGCTTGCAACAAGAGCATACCGTGGGTTAGGTTTGTGAATACCAGCTCTGGATCGGGTTGTCATTGGATGAAGAGACTGCACTGAGGCATTAGGATCAGAAGTGGAGGCGTGATCAGGTGAAGCAGGGGCTTCATTAGTCACCGTAGAGTGATCTGTGGATGGTGAAGGAGAAGAACACGGCTCGACACTCGGAGGGGAATCAGCACAATGGGAATCATCCTGAGGATATTCCACAACATATTCAAGCCACTGGGAGTCTTGATGAGGATTGGTGATATAAGATGGCAGAGCAGGTAGAACACGAGTCGGAAGAGAGACATCCGCAGCCTGCCAAGCACCAAGAATTCCAGTTTTGTGCTGTGTCACCAAGTCCTTGTATCGGTCTGTGAATGGAAAACAGGATTCATCAAAGATCACATGGCAACTAATATACACGCGACCAGTAGGAGGGTAGAGACACCTATAGCCTTTGTATTGGGGATGATAACCAATAAAGACACACTGAAGAGATCTAGGTTCAAACTTATGGTGGGTAGAAGATCGCAAACAGGGATAACACGCAGAGCCAAAAACCCGAAGAAAAGAATAATCAGGTTTTTGCTTGAACAATAACTCATGCGGACTGTGCTGATTGAGTGATGTAGATGGTAGCAAATTACTTATGAAATTGGCAGAATAAAATGCTTCGACCCAAAACTTTAATGGAGTTTTACTTTGGAACAGCATAGACAGGCCAAGCTCGGTGATATGTCTATGTTTGCGTTCAGCCAACCCGTTTTGCTCTGGAGTTGAAGGACACGAGAGCAAGTGTTGAATCCCATGGTTTTGCAGATGAGTACGAAATCGAGTACTAGTAAACTCACCACCACCATCACTTTGAAAAACCTTGATCTTCTTTCCAAAACGATTCTCAATTTGTGTTTGAAAAACCATAAACACATCGCAAAAATCAGATTTAGACTTGAGAGGAAAGATCCAGGAATAGCGAGAGTATTCATCCAAAATAACTGTATAATATTTGAAACCTTGAACAGATACAACCGGTGATGGACCCCATAGATCACAGTGTAATCGATCAAGTGGTTCCTTAACAGAAGAACTAGAAGAATAAAAAGGAAGCTTAGTGCTCTTTCCCATTTGGCAAGGTTCACAAACAGGAGTAATGCTGCTCTTATTGACTAAAATTGCCTTGCTAGATTGTAAGAGTTGAAGAATCTGGAAGTTCGCATGTCCCAAACGCTGGTGCCACACCATATCACTAGCTGCAACCTGGCGGTTAGAATAGAAAGCTGCAAATTCCACATTCTTCAACACATAAAGTCCCTCACGTCGTGGTCCTTTGGTCACAACCCTCTGAGTCGGTAAATCAATAACATATACACAATTAGCATCAAAGAAGACTCCACATGGGAAGTCATCACACAACTTGGAGACCGATAAAAGTGATTTCTCCATAGTCGGACATACAAGAACATCATATAGAGGAAGACTACCTGTTGGAGTTGTGAGCGTAGTAGAACCAACATGAGTGATGGGTTGAAAGGTTCCATCGGCCACCATTACATTCTCGGAGCCATTGTATGGCGTTGCGGTCTGAAGAGACTCGGCAGTGGAAGTAATGTGAGCCGTGGCTCCAGAATCAGTAACCCACTCCTTACCACTAGAATCAGACAGGCGTAAAGCAGCAAGGGCTTGGGGAACATCATCACTTTGATAGGAATTATCAAACCGATTCCAACATTTGAGAGCAATATGACCAGTACGACCACAAATTTGACATACAGGACGGGCATAAGAGTTACCAGTTTGATTCCAGCCAGAGGAACTTACTTGTTGGGAAAAACCACGACCACGAGTAGAGTATCCACCTCGGCCTCGATTGTTACCACGACCCCGCTGTCCCGAGCCATTGTATCCCCCGCGGTGAGTATGAAAAGCAAGATGAGCGGAGACATCGGAGGGAGTCTCATACGACCGGAGCTTCGAATCGTAACCAGAAATCTCCAAAACGACATCGTTAAAAGTCGGGGCAGGAGTACGAGACATTGAGCTTTGAAGAACCGTCGTTATTGGGTCGTATTCACGGCCCAGCCCATTAAGAAATGTGAAAATCTTCATGTGTTCATCAACGGGCTTCCCAATCGAACTTAAGTTATCACATACGGCCCGGAACTCACGACAGTAGTCGGTAAAGGTTTTACCTTTAATGTTCAGAAGTTGAAGTCGACGGCGGAGATCGAATTCACGGGCAACCGAACTTTTGTTGAAGTTACCAGCAAGGGACATCCAAACATCTTGCGAGGTGGGTAAAGCGTGAACAAGACCGAGCACCTCTTCAGTAAGTGTACCAAAAATCCAAGACTTGATGAGCTCGTCCGTGCAGATCCAGTCTTCATACGCCGGATTTGGTGTTTCCACAGCATGATTGTTGGTGTTAGTGACTGTAACAGCTGAGGGTTTCGGGACTGACCCATTGACAAAACCAAGAAGCTTCTGACACCGAAGCAACGACTCAAACTGGGTTTTCCAGAGAAGATAGTTACTATCACTTAGTTTGATGGTAACGGAACTAGCAACATGAAGAGTGGATGGGAAAGGATAGGAACCAGAACCTTCTGCCATGATAGCACCTGTTAAGGTTTGAGAAGCTCTGATACCATGTGAATAAACAGAGAAAAGAAGAATTTGAACTTAGTAAAAATATATTGATGTAACTAACTTGAAAACTCATGTGATACAATGTGTTGATACTTATACTACTGAGGAACATTCTAGATCCTTAATACAATGCAGGATCTTGTTACATCTGTCAATCATCTAGCCACTCTCTTCTGAATCAATAAGACTAAAACGGTTTGATAGTACAAGGTGCAGAGAGTCATCAGGTTTGGTCTGTTGTTCCTTTTGTGTAACCTGCATTTTTGTCTTCTTCGGTTGCAGGGATGGTTGCAGTGAAGGACTCTGCACATTTGACTTGTTGTGACCTTGATGGTGACTCGCATATGAGGCTTGGGCCTTACCATGTTGTTGGACTTGAGGCTTTACATTAACAGTACCTCGCTCTCATGAAACTGTTTGAAAAAGAGCTGGCACTGTCTTCTACATTCCTGATCGTCGATTTCACCAACGCGGAGTAGTTTCCCGCCGTGGAAGAAGGAACCTGGAGGAATATCTTGCTCCGAAGTTGTCTCTATCTTCCGATCCTTTTGTGGTGGAGATTCACACTCCACTGAATCTCTCAACTGCAGCTTCGAATTGTCAACACCAGCCATTGTACAATGTCGAAACCGTAGCTACAATTCACCTTTTTTTTCTTCGTTGTTGTTGTTGTTGTAAATCAGAATATTAGGGGTGCTATTGGTTTGTGATTTAAATAGAGTTGTAATTATTTTAAATATTATTTCTAATCTGTTGTTATTCAATCAAGATTTTGTTAAACTCGTTTGTTATTAGTTTGTGATTTATAAAAAGTCATTTAAAATCTTAATAAATTTGGTGTTATTCAATTAAAACAAAAGAATCTAGGATATTTAATGAATTCAATTATTATGTTTTTAGTTTATGACTTTAGTTTATATATACTTTTTTTTCCAAAATAAAGCTTGGAGAGTATTATTAATATATAGCTTATTTGGGAGACTTTATTATTTCTCTCTCAGTCCTCAAATAACTTGGTGATTCCATAAAGTTTATGAGGACTAAGAAGCAACAAAAAAAAACAATTTGGATATATTCTCCATTTGTTATCCAAATTGTTTAGTTTACTCTAAAATAAACTAAAATTATATAGTTTATTCTAAAATTTAAGCAAACTCCTAAGTCATAAGCTGCATTTTTTGTAAAACTTTTAGGACACAGGATGCTGTCCATCACCATCCCAAGAAATAATGTAACTAAAACACTCATCAGTCACATTTCTAGATAGAATTACAATTTCCAAGCATCTAGATACGTTTAGTTTTAAAGACCAACTACAAAGTCAAGAAGATACGTTATTTAATTAGAACATAACATGAAATTAATTTGCTCACTGGAAAGCCCACATACTCTTGGAAGTGATCATCACCTGTATGGATCCGCTGACAACCCACAAGTCATGTAAACTTAATGAAACACTCAAAGCAAAGAAATATTATCTCAATAACAAGGTGGTGGGAGGATAGATGATAGATGCCACTGAAATTAGATTCCACTTCCGTCACCGTTAAAGCAAACAGCTGTGCCTAGATAGACTTGCAAAGGAAGCACTGAACAATGATACTAACGCTTTCATATGTCGAAACGTATACCTCTTTCTTAATTTCCCTTTGAATGCAAGATAATGTAAAACAGCTACTGATTATAATGCGATGACGTTAAAAAGAAAAAGAAAATGACGCCATTCGTGTTAAGGATATATAAGAAGTGTACCTCACCATTGATCAAATTATTGCGTTGGCCTCAGCCTGAATTCACGAACATCGACATCATCCATAAACCAGAGCACCTTTGCTTGGTAACATTGTGGCTCTGGATTTGGTGCGGACAGATCCTTTGCCCAAAATGTTATAAAAAACAGAAACCCTTTGGCGCCCACTACATTTGCAGTCACATACTTGACAAGCTTAAGTTTTGTTCCATTTTCTTCGTTAGCTTCGTCAATGGCTGTATTTATGAGCATTATCATTAACTCCTTATTGCTAAGTTGATCATCATAATCTCCTCTCGAATCGACTATGCTGCCCGGGAAGTTGTAGTCCATACTATCCCAATCAACATCGTAACCCTAAAAACAATCATAATAAAACAAGAACACATATAAACTATAGATAAGGCTGATGCACCACAAAACAAAAATTGAACATCTGGTTCTAATTAATAATTATAATAAACGATAATTAATTACCTCACTCTCTTTAAATTGCTTCTCAAAGATCATTCGCTGTTTTGCATATTCAGGATCGTCCCAGTTTCCTTTCCGGAGATTTCGCTTTGCGGGGATTTCGATCTCTTCTTCCTCCGCATCTGTCGGACAAACCAACTCCATCGAATAGGTGATATCGGAATCATCAGCTTCATCCGAAACCCTAGGCCTAGACATATCCTTTTTTTTTTTTTAATAATTTTCTTCCAGATGTATCAAGAGAAGATGAGAAGTTTTTTTTTTTTTTTTTCTGGACATATATATTATTAAATCGGGTAAAATATAATATTTTTTTATAATAAGTATATTTTTAAATTTCCGTTTATATTCAATATCTAGCATTCAACATATTTCTTTTATTTTATCAGCATTTACCTTCCTTCTTTTGTGCAGCTTTATTCGATACTATTAAATATGCTTTTTACCCGTCAACTGAATTAAAAAAAACCAAAGTTCCAATTCCAAACAAAGGAATAACACAAAGCTTAATGAGAAAAAATAAAAATGAGTAAAATAAAAATTTAACAAAACATTCAAGAGCGGTTGTCATCAGTGATGCGAGAATGAGTCCAAAGAAGGATCACCGATTGAAAGATAAGATCTGAAAGGCTCTATTATTGCATGTATGTCTGCGTAGAAATAAGCGACATCATAGATATCTTTTACTCGTGTCCCATCTAATTCGCATGTTATTATGTTTCCTCAGCAGATAATGGAGTTAACTATCGATGTACATCCCTATAACTATAAGCTTTCTTCATGTCTTTGATGAGATCAGATAATTTCTCCTGGACTGTCTTATAGGAGTGACAATCCAAATCTGACAGAGTTTATGTTAGTTCGTTCCGAGTGGGAACATTCACCTGACTTAGTAATTTAATAATTTCTGCGGAGTTTGCTGTTTGTAGTGTTATGTTTTCCTGTTTTTTTTTTTTTCTTTCTGTGTGACAATTTAGGATCATTCGCTGTTTTGCATATTCAGAATCGTCCCAGTTTCCTTTCCGGAAAATTCGCTTTGCGGAGATTTGTATCTCCTCTTCCTCTGGATCTGTCGGAGAAACCAACTCCATCGAATAGGTTATATCGGAACCATCAGCCTCCTTCGGAGAAACCAACTCCATCGAATAGGCCTTTTTTTTTTGTTTTCAATAATTTTCTTGCAGATGTATTGAGAGAAAATGAGAAGTTTTTTTTGTTCTTTTTCTTTTGTGGACAACTATATATTACTAAATCGGATCAAATATAATAATTAGATTATTAAATTTTATTTTATATTCAATATCTATCTCATTCAATCAGCTTGTTTAAACGAACAGCTTTAGTTTTTGTAAAACCTATATATCTTTTTTTACCTAACCGAAAAAGGTAAAAAAAATTACATGTCTTTTTTACTACTATATAACAAGATCAGTACATGTATTATAACACTGATTGAACATTATTTTATAAATAAATATAATATACTTTTTGTGTGTTAAAATATTTTTTATAAATTACTTTTAGTTTTTATACCATCTCATTATATAATCTTAATAATTTACATCATGTGACTTATAATATTTAACATGTCATCTACTTTAAATTTTCTAAAAAAATATTGAGTATTTTTCTAATTATTGTTTTTTGATATGTAAATATTTATCATATTATTTAAAAATATCAAATTAAACTATTTAAACTAAAATACACTATGAAATATTAGTGTATCTTATTAGTTAAAATTATGTATTTTAACAAAATAAATGTATGAAACTGAACATAAATATTCAAAAACTGGCCCGCTACCTAGTAAAATTTGTTGTTGAATGTATAAATTACTTAGTCGGATTTTTTTTGACTCATTACAATTTTTCCATAAATTGAACAATTTTTATTTATTTTTTAAAATTCAAATCATAGCACATGCAAAAAAAAAAATACTTTTTATTATTACATGGATGATTTGATGATTTATTTGTTTCACAAAAATAAATTACTAAGCAATAAATGTTGTACTCTATCATAGTAACAAAATAAATCCGTAATCATTTACAAGCTGATGTATTTTTCGACTACGCACTACAAAACGAACAACACATGTTGAACGGAAAAACTGTTTTCTGATTTTTTTTCTTTCCACCGAGAGTACAGTCATAGGAGGGGAGCGATGATCCGTATCTCTAATCTCACGTGACAACAAACACAGCCAAAGAGAGAAAAATGCTAACGTGAAGTAAAAAAACATGCATACTGAAGCATCAACACAAAATTAGTAAACCATGCAGCGCATAATTAGGATAATTATTATTTATTTAAATTTAATTATTATTATTTATTGTAATATATATATATATATTTTAGAGTTTTAAAATTATTTGAAAGATTTTTTATAGTTTTTATCTTTTATTATACGACTCTTACCATTTCGAGTGGACCAACCATTATGAAGGCGTAATACAGGTAGTAATACCATTTTTAAAATATTAAATATATATATTATAGAACTTCATTTTATGGTTGAAGATTAGGAATGTTATTTAATCCAGATTTTGGTTAGGTTGAGACTAAAAATTAATCAAACATAATTTTCAAAAAAAACTGAAAATTAATTTTATCTCATATTTTAAAAAGTAAGATTATCTTAAATATATTTGTTTGATATTTTGTAATCTCATAAGTAATAGTTTTACTACTTGTCCAACATTATCATAAATTAATCAAAAATTCAAAGATGTTATTATGAGAAAATTATTTTTTATGTAAAGGTGAGTATCTACAATCCTTTTTCTTTTAGAATTAATAATTGACAGTATAATTTATTTAACTATAGTATTATAGTAAGTAATTATATAATTTTCTTAATTCTTTTTCTTAAAGAATTAGTAATTTAAAATTAGAATTAATATTATTTTTATATACATATATGAACTATCTTTTCATATTTATTAAATTGTTTAAATTTTAATTTCTTATAATTTACAAATATGTTAAAACAAAGTTTTGTATAACACATGAAAAAATATTTAATTGTTAAATTGTCATGTGCCGCAATCACATGAGTTACTAACTTGAAAACCAATGTTTATATAATAACATAATATTGAATACGCTGTCAAATCATTCGCCGATTGAAAAAATTAAAAAAATTACATTAATTTCTTATCTTGATTATCTTATTTTTCTTACATTATGTTAATCATTAATTTTAACACATTAATCTTTATGTTAATCACTGTTATGTTAATCACTTATGTTAATTACTTTTATGTATAAATTTCTTTTTAATATATGATTACAATAAATAATAATTGCAATTAAATTGCAAATATTTTCCTTATTAATTGCACATATTTTCCTATTGAAATTAGTAATTTAATAGATAACTTTCCTATTAGAATTAGTGATATATTAGATTATTTTTGGTTTTATATACTTTCAAAAAAATTAATTGTAATCCTTTTATTTTTAAATTTTTTAATTTTCCTATAATTATTAAATAAATTTTCTTTTCACACATGTCAAAATATTATCGATATACTTGACACATGTCGCGATTATATGAATTACAAACTTTGAAAACTAATGTTTATATAATAAGATAAGCTGTTTAGACCTTCTTTTGTATTCAGTTGATTTAATTTATAAAATAAAAAAAATTTGTGCTTTTGAGAGAAGTTTTCGGTAGATCTAGACAGATCTGAATGAATCTAAGAAGGCATTGATCTTAGATATTCTCAGACAAAATAAAATTTGCATTATCTTTTAATCTTTGCTATGTTAGTAAACAACATTCAAATTTGGAATTAATGTGGTATTAGTTAGAGCGTATATTTTTCAAAGTTTTTTCAATAAGTCATCTGAATCTGAATGTGATTTTTTTAGAAGGAGATTTGATCGCATGCATTCACTGCAAATCTAGAGGAAGACGTTCACTCCATAATTGACTTGAACAAAAAGTGAACGTCTCCCTAGATTCTCGGTGAATGCGACCAAATCCTCTTTCACCCCAACTGTTTTGGACTATCCAATAAAATCCATGCTCATCCACTCCAAAACCCAAGATGAGAACGGCATGGAATTCGAGTACATTAAAGTTTAATGACTTGGGATGATAGATTCCCTGGTTGTCAAACAATCATATGTTGTTAATATTATATCATCATTATATATATATATATTTCTTTAACACATTGATAGTCAACTATATTTACGTAACTATGTCAACGACTGGATGTCTCATCACTTATCTCACAAGATCCACATTATCAACATGGTCGATAACGACGAAACGGTTAATCATCTCAGTCGTGTGCTAGGAGACAAAAAAAAAGAAACAAAAGGACAATAGTTTGTATTATTATATAACTATGTACTTCCTTTGTATTAGATAATATGATGTTTTAGAATTTTCAACAAAAATTAAGAAAATAATATATCTATTATTATTAATTACTTTTGTTTTTCTACTCCTTTTGGTAATTATTTAGTTATGTTTTTTTAATATTTGTCATTCAATTGCATGCATACATTTAATTATATATTGTATAAGTAAAAATATTAATTAGTTATTTGATTTTGAGAATAAAAATGCATTAAATATACTAAAGAAAATAATCTATTGTGATACAAAAATATTCTAAAACTTCATCTTTTTATGATATAAAGGGAGTATTTTCTAATAATATCTGCAAGACACTCATCATAAAAAATAAATGAAACCCATAAACAGAGAAGAAGAGGAAGCTTATATTATATATGTAACAATAATAATATTGTCCTTAATTTTGGTTCATACGATAATGCGATTCATAAGGTAAACTTATATTGACATGAGTGTACTCTTGTTTTGAACGTTTGTAAGAACATTCACCTCCCTCAAGGATGCCATGTTTTGAGCTGTCACTTTTTGTCTAAGTCTACTATGGAGAAAAGAATGGATATCCACAAAACAAAAAGGAGGAAAAGGAGACTGAATTATTATTTTTTACTACGAATCAGACCCTCGCGATATCGCGGACAAAGTATTTCAAAAGAAAAAATTAAATTAAATTAAATTTAAAATTATTTATAAGAAGTAATAGAATAGTTTAAGAGTATGTGATTATAGAAAATAAAAATTATTAAAAAAGAGAAAATAATAAATAGTACTAAAACTACACAAATATTAATCATAAAATGTTTGTAAAAACACAACCATCAAAATGAAAACCAAATATATTATTTATGATATAAAATATTATGGCAAAGAGACATAACTCTCAAAAAACTATAGAATGAGAAGTCATACTGAATCGAGGCAATCTTGCCAAATTTTTTTTTTTAATATATTATAAATATAAGATATTTTATAAATAATTATGATAAAAAAGTTACAATCATCATAACAGATATTAATATTTATATTATTAGTAACAAAATTGTTATGACAAAGTGATCTTGGTGAGTATATTAAACAAATGGTTGTAATTAGTAAATGTAATATTTTTAATAAAAATAATTATAAATATAAAATATATTTAATCTTTAATGAAACTGTATCAAAGAAAATTATAGTAAAAATGCTCATCTTGTAAAATAAAATACATATTTTACAAAGAATTGAGATAAATAGACGCAACTGTAAATCATATATTTAAAATTTATTAAATATTTCTATATTGCTATAATTATTTTTAAAATCTTTAGTTAGATTATAGAATAACATTGAATATTAGATATTAATTTTCAAATTAATTTGATTCAACATAAACCAAAAATGATATCATTGAAGAAGAAACAAATATATATAGAGTTCAACAGACATGAATATTTAATAGACACAACTATTTAAAATGAAAGTAGTGATTAAAAAATGCAATAAAATATGATGAGAAGACACAACTCTACAATAGACAGACGTAACTCTATAATATATTTTAAATAGTTACAACATAATTCTTAATGAAAAAATACAATCACAACTGCTGTTGCTATTATTTTATAGATTTGAGCAAATGCAGTTATCTATATACATATTATTGAACCTTGTTAGATTTAAAGTTGTACCTAACCAAATCTAATGTTACGTGTATCTCACAAAATATGAGATTTCATAGAATAGAAAAGGATTATAAAGAGCTTGAGAATTCTATTAGCGAATGCCAAGGGACCGGGGTCCAAAGAATTCAGTTCACCTAGGGTGTACCGTGTAAGAAAATATTGAGATGGGACTCCCCCCTAAGTTTCCTCACAAAATACTCATGAACTTTGTCTAACTCTCTTCGACATAATATATAGACAAAAGCCAAAGAAATAAACTAAACCAACTCCGGTTAACTCTCATAAAAAATCTTGGTTAAGTTGAAAGTAAATATTATTAAGCCTTTTAATTGCTTCTATCATCTATTAACGTGATATTTTACAATAAATTTTGTTTTTACTTTCTGATACTCCATGCTAGTTTTGAACTCTACCTCTTCCTGTTCCGTTGCAACTAGTAAAAGATCCATTTAGGCATTTATAATCCCATATAGTTCCGTTGCAACTAGTTAGATCAGAATGTTTCATGAGATTCATTGATCTTTCGCAAGTTTTGATGTTGGAATATATCGGTTGAATTTGAGAACAGGAGGAGGTTGTAGAGCTTTGTGCCTTGGACAAAAGAATGGAGACTCTGTTTTGTAACAGAGTATTTCAAACTCTTCTAATAACTCATTAATTGATGGATTATGTCCACCAGATGAAAGGCTAATCTTTGGGCTCACTCTCCCCGGTAGGTGTCATCCCAAAGGTTCTCGATCTGAGGTTGATCCTCTATTTGGCTATAAGCGGGAGTCAAAGTGTTAGTACCTCAGAGAACATTATATTAGAATGCCTCCAGTTACTTTTTTTTCCTAGCGTTGTTTGCTCTTCCTTTAATAATACTATCTTACCATCTCCTAGAGAGCTGAAGCCACCTGTTTTGCAGTATGGAGAAATAGGTACAAATGGTACATTGGTTCTTCAGAAATTTGAAATAATGTTTTGAAATCCGGACCGGACCGGCCGGTCGAAACGGTTTAACCGCGAACCGGATAGTATCTCAGTCCGGATATTACTTAAAAACTGGATACTAAGAAAACCGGATAAAACCGGCAAAACCCCGCTAACCGTTGGTTTAACCGGCGGTCCGGGTCAAGTTCAACACAAAATTATGTAACTTAACGAGCATATATAAAGAAGAAATCATGTACTGCTTTCTCTGTTATCTTCCGATGTGGGATCAAATTTGAGTGTAACTGTTTTCCTTCTTTTTTTGATTAGTACTTTGATATTCTCCTATTATATCTTGCTATTCTACTTTGGATTTAAAATGATAAGAACTAAAATTTTATAATTATTATTACTCAAAAATATATATTAATTAATAACTGATAGATATGGAAAATTTTTGTTTGGATATTCATAAAACCAAAATAGAAACACACATATATATATATAGGGAAAATGACACCCACACCCACTTTCTCCTAAAGTATTGACACTTACACCCACTTTCTACTATCCCTATACTTTTCTTATGTCAAATTACAACTTACACCCTCTAACTAAACTAACCTTCTCTTTCTACTTTTTTTTTCCTTCTCATCTCTCTCTCTAACTTTTCTCTTTCTTTTCTAATATTTTTTTCTTTAACATTTATTTTTCATTTTCATTATTAAATTTTAAGTTTAGTAACTTTAGTTGGTGATAAACATACTAAATTTTAAGTTTAGTAACTTTAGTTGTTGACAAACAAAAAAAGTTAACCTTA
>NC_025696.1:17950285-17967148 GCF_000633955.1 Camelina sativa
TCTTAAATCCTAACACCACATAGACACTAAATCCATATAAGCCCAAAAACGTCAAACTTATACCCTAAAACTTAAATCCTAAACCACCCTAAACTATTGTGATGTTTGAACATGCAACAAACTTGTCAATAAATTTCATCTGGATTGCTTGTCCACGTGGTCAGAGTTTGGTGGATAGGCTTAGAAATTAATAATGACCATGTTTATTGTGTAGTATGCTTCTAATGACACTTCTAAGTTCTAATATCTCTAATTCTAGCTTAAAAATAGTACAAAAACATTTGGCTAAAAGACATCTAAGTGGCTAAACTATAGTGATGTTTGAACATGCAACAAACTTGTCAATAAATTTCATCTGGATTGCTTGTCCACGTGGTCAGAATTTGGTGGATAGGCTTTGAGATTAATAATGACCATGTTTATTGTGTAGTATGCTTCTAGTGACACTTCTAAGTTCTAATATACCTACTTCTAGCTGAAAAATAGTACAAAAACATTTAGCTAAAAGAAATCTATGTGGCTAATTTATCTTGGACAAATTTCTGCTCATGTAAAGAATGAGCAAGATATTATAAGATAAGTATCCATAACTACTAATCCACATGATTGATATTCAATGTTCTAAATAAATCAATGTTGTTAATTTTTATTTTGTTTATTAACCACTTATGAGTGTATATGTTTCTGGACCAACACAAAATATGAAGCAAGGAGCTCATGGTGTCTATGGATTTAATTGTGTGGATGTTGTATGATGATTCTTTGGTCTGTCTACATTGGTATCCACAAAAAAATATCCACATGATCACATCCATAGCCACCATTCAACTGCTATTCTTCAGCTTAATGTCTAGATATGCTTTGTAAATTCATGGAGACCTATCCATAGTTTTTCTATCCACTAAACTTTGTTTTTTAAAGTGAATAGTTTTGGTTTTAGGTTCAAGGGTTTATGTTCTAGGATTTAAAATTTAGAATTAAAGGGTTTTGTACTTATTTGGTCTATGTTGTGTTATGGATAATATGCTATGGATAAAGATCTAACCAAATTTATGTATGTATATTTTGTATGAATAAACACAAGTAACTATCTATTAACAATACTGCAATTGATTATCCACTTATAATTGAACAAATGTTCAACGACCGATGGATACTGTATAATCTAAAAATTCATAAAAAATATAGCAATATGTATCTTAAAATGTAGAAAATATATAATCATAATATATTTTATATAAATAAATAGAAAATTTGTTTTATTACAACAAATAAATATATTTTACTTTGTTAAACTGTTAACAACAAAAAAGAAGAGAAAAAAAAAGAAAAGAAGAGAAAGAGGAGAGGGGCAAAATTGTCCAAAATGTGTGGACACATAAGCAAAAAACTTGGGAAAGTATACTATGAGTGGAAAGTGGGTTTTTGTGACATAACTCACACCCAAAGTGGGTGTGGGTGTCATTTATATATTGAAATTCAGTAAATTAATGACCACGGATCGGGTCGATCCGATGATCTGGTGACCCAGAGGGTTGTCCCGTTTATTTTCTGGGTCGGGCTTAAAAACATTGGAAATTTCTATGTACTGTTGTTCTTAATACGTTTTACTTGCATTTGTGTCCTTTGTAATGTTTCACTTTATGTAGAAAGCTAATAATAGATTCGTCTCTTTTGGCAAATCATATAAAGAACATAAACAGAAACCAAGACAGTTGTTATCAAGTAATTTTGACGAAGATGAGAGAGTTCTTTATGCTCTCATCATATTTTTGAATACCTTTGGTGTTACAAAAAACAAGAATACCTTCATGGATATATGTAGTTCTGATCCTTATTTTTTGCTTTATTCTTACTTTGATGATTCCGACAATTTCCTAGAGTATAGAACGAAAGCCACTTACTTGTTTAGCAAGAAATATTGTTTTTAAAGGCCAATCTAATTCTAGTAATCATATTGCAACTTGAGGCGCCTCGGAATGACCTGTATGAACCAAAGGTTACAATTTCAATTCAGCTAATCTTGTAGGAAACCAAGTCCAATTTAATAAGAAGCCAGAATGAATCATTTGGTGATGATGTTACAACAAGAAAACCAGAAGGCTAAAGTGAGCAGTATACGGACCTCGTAAGCTTGATGATTATGTAGGCTTAACCCTGACCATATCATCAGAGATCTCTTCACGAAAGTTGTACACCTTAGCTTGGTAAGATTTTGGCTCTTGAATTGACGATTTAAGATCAGTGGCCAAAAATGTAATTTAAAAATTAGAACCCCTGCAGGGTGTTAGATTTGCACTGACGTATTTGACATATTTAAGCTGTGTTCTCTGGCAGAGCAAAACCAAAACACACAAAAAGATAAGAATCTGTCCATCATCATCCCAATTATGTAACAAACCATTTTCATCAGTCACAAGTGTATCAGGATTGCAATTTTTCACACATCTAGATAAGTTAAAAGTTTTATAGACCAACTACATACAAGTCAAGATACATAATTAAGTTTTAAGTAAAATGTTCCAGACAAAGAGTCTTCTCAGTGGAAGGGAAGACCACAGAGTTGGAAGTGAGCCAAGATTCATCCATCACCATCACCATCACCTGTATGCATCCAAGATTCAAATAGTCAACAAGGCGCGACCCAGCTGACAACTCACAAGGAAGGATTTCTCCAAGGAATGCAATCTCAAAGAAACATTCAAAAGCAAAGATAATACTCCAAAACTACATCTATACAACAAGAAGGTGATGACCGATTTACTAAAATTAGATTCCAGTTCCGTCACCGTGAAAGCACAAGCAACAATTAGTTCTATTATTAGTTTCATAGGGTTGAAATGTGTTCCTCTTTAGTAATTTCTCATTTTGTAATGCAAAAAAAGAAAAATTTACTGGTTAATAATTAGAAGAAGAAGAAGCCATATATATAAGAAGTGTATCTACCTCACCCATTGATCAAATTATTTCGTTGGCCTGAGCCTGAATTCATAAACATCGGCATCACCCATAAACCAGAGCACCTCCGCTTGGTAACATTTTGGCTCTGGATTTGGTGCAGACAGATCCTTTGCCCAAAATGTTATAAAAAACAGAAACCCTTTGGCGGCCACTACATTTGCAGTCACGTACTTGACAAACTTAAGTTGAGTTCCCTGCTAAGGAAAAAAAACACACACACACAAAAGAGAGTGTAAAATAGAAAAAGAGGAACCACATTAGAAAGCTGAGAGAAAAAAATATATAATAGGTAAGAGAGTTAGCAGCTCTGACAGCTTCTTCGTTTTCTTCGTCAATGGCTGTCTTTATGAGCAGTTTCATTAACTCCTTATTGCTAAGTTGATCATCATAATCTCTTCTCGAATCGACTATGCTGCCCGGGAAGTTGTAGTCCATACTATCCCAATCAACATCGTAACCCTAAATAAAACAAGAAGAAGGCATATTATAAACTACTAAGGCTGAAGCACCACAAAACAAAAACTAAACATCTGATGCTAATTAACAATTATATATAGAAAACGGTTATTGACCGTACCTCACTCTCTTTAAATTGCTTCTGAAAGAGCCTCCGCTGTTTTGCATATTCAGGATCGTCCCAGTTTCCTTTCCGGAGATTTCGCATTGCGGGGATTTCGATCTCTTCTTCTTCCGGATCTGATGGACAAACCAACTCCGTCGCATCCCGATCTGTCTTCGCCTTCTTCAGCGGCGGAAAAACCAACTCTCTCTGGTCTCCAGCCACGTTCGACATATCCTCTCTTTTTTTTTTTTTTTTCTCCCCAGTTGTGTATGTTTTTTGAGAAGATGAGAACAAAATAATAATGGGTTTGGCTCCCATTCGGGTATTCGGTTCGGTTTCGATACTATTCATAAGAATCTAATTGGATCGTTTTTGGTTCGGATAATTATTCAAACAACCGAATTATTTTTGGGTAGTTATCGGTTCGGTTCCTAGATAACGCAAACCATCATTACATTCTACCGAAACAAATAAAACAAGGGAATTTGGCACCAATAACCAAAAAAAAATCTATAATTAACTCTATGACCATTATAACCATCAATGCCTTATTTTCTCTATATTATACTTCCTCTGTTTCATAATATAGGATGTTTAGAGAAGTTTTTTTGTTTCATAATATAGGATGTTTTCAAGTTTCTATGTAACTTTTAGATTAGTTTAATACTTTATATTATGCAGACTTGTTTGTGATTGGTTAAACTTTTTTAAAGTGGTCATATTTTAATCTACATGCTTTATTCAAAACATCTTATATTTTAAAACGGAGTAAGTATATATTAATGTCCAAATTAACCCTACCACCACCAGCCACCGCCCACCACTCCTACCACCGCTCCAGCCAGCAACTTCCGGCTAGCCACCGCCGGCCAGTCACCTCCGACCAGGTAACTCCAGCCAGCCACCGCTGGCCAGTCACCTCCGACCAGCTAACTCCGGCCAGTCACCTCCGATCAGCCACCGCCGGCCAGCCGCCTCCAACCAGCCAGCTCCGGCCAGCCAGCTCCCGCCGGCCAGCCACCTGAGAGTATTATGGTAATTTCGACACCCCCTTTGGTTACTCTCTTAATTTTTTTTTCCACAAATCATACTTTCAATAAACTCAAAGATTCTTACAAAAACGTTTTACAGAATTACTGTAACACAATTATTACATATGCAGATGTATGCGCTATACAAAAAAAAAAATACAGCAGAAGGGAGATTGACGATGCTTTCCGAAGAGTAGTCTTACTCGCTAACCATTCACATAATCGGTTATTGTCCAACTTCATATTTGATTTTTCTTTGTTATAATTTATATGCAGCATCTTGTGGCTGAACTTTTTACAAAACCATAACTTTAAACATGATGTGTCCAAATGTAGCTCTAGAATATAGACATAATAGTACCAATACTTCCGTACCAAAATCTATGTGACATATCTCGACTTTGTAAGATTCTTCGACATATTGACAAATAGTATCTCCACCATAACAACCTTTGAGACAATCTTCTAGATAAAATTCAACAAAACTCTAAAACTCACTAGGGAAGACTCCAATACTTTGTGTAGTCTCATACTTCGACCAACAACAACCCTCAAAAAGAGATGCATTTGAATTAGTCCAATCAGACATTTTTGACTTTGCAAATGTAAAACCATTGCCGCGGAAATAAACACAATCGCCCCCATCTCTTGATCAAACTCATTCAACAATGTAACATGAGCATCATCAAAACCAACACTAATTTCTTGTGAACCTATCATGACAATAAATTCCATCTAAGTTTTGTGAAAACATTCTTCAAACTCCATATCTGACCATTGCCAATGATATATTGTCGCCTATAAGTGATCAAACCCTCATTCAATTTCAATACGACAACACAACAATAGTCTAAACGATGAAGTCCTAAACTCATCACCCAAACAATGGAATCACCAAAAGTCAATCCCGAATCCCAAATCTTAGTTTGATCTCTGTTCTTCATGTAGTGAATATACAAATTAGAGTGAACAGAGCAGATATGAGAGATGAATCGAAAACCATCAATCAGAGATGGAAAAACTGACACAATTACTTTTGGGCTGAGATTTGAGTAAGGTAAAAAAAACACAAACAATTCATATTTGTGTTTTTTGTTTATTTTGAATTTGTAACTGAATTATTTTGGAAACCAAATTATATATGTTTTTTTGTAAAAAAGGAAGCGTATACTTTTTAAAATATCAAAAGATCAAGTGAAATTTAAGATGTTAAACTAGTATATTTAAGTTTTTTTAAAAAATTTATTAATTGGCCTAAAAAAAATAACAAAATATTTTGAGACTTCGTTAATGGGGTTGGCACTTTTTACCAATAGTTTGTTTTTTAACAAAACTAAAATTTTTAGATGACTATCATACATGTTTTTTAGAAAAATATAAATTTACTAATAAATCTAAAAGAAAAAAATATTTAATTTTGACAAAATAAAAATCAACTTTTAAAATTATTGTTTATAATCAGTATTTATCCACACAGAAGCATGGGTAACTCTCCTAGTTAATCAGAAGTCATCTTCCAAACCTGCTATTGCATTAACTTGAGTTGAAGTTTATAATAAAGTGACAATCGTGGCTCTCTATTTGTAATCCTTAGTTTTCCTTATCTGTCTAAACTATGCAGGGCCAATAATTTATATTAGTTTCATTACTGATCAAGCTTTTGTATCTAATAAAATGTCCTGAGAGCTATAAATCCATCTCTTTTGGGAGATCATAAAAATAACTGAAACAGAAAACATGACAGTGGTGATTAATGAAAATAACTGAAGCCACCTGTTTTGCAGAATGGAAAAATAGGTACAAAAGGGTACATTGGTTCTTCAGAATTTCTATTCGTACGTGATGCCACTCCACTTGCATATTTGTGCCTTCGTAATGTTTCACTTTATTTTTAGGTTTTCAGAAAGAGATGCGTACAGAATGAAATCACTTCCTAGTTCCTATATGTGTTGTTGTCTACAAGATCTTACGAGGTTGTTAGATCAACCAGTATACTGTGATCAGAGGCTCAAATTATTTCGTTGGCCTGAGCCTGAATTCACAAACATCGACATCACCCATAAACCAGAGCGCCTTCGCTTGGTAACATTGTGGCTCTGATTTGGTGCGGACAGATCCTTTGCCCAAAATGTTATAAAAAACAGAAAGCCTTAGGCGGCCACTACATTTGAAGTCACATACTTGACAAGCTTAAGTTTTGTTCCATTTTCTTCGTTAGCTTCGTCAATGGCTGTATTTATGAGCAGTTTCATTAACTCCTTATTGCTAAGTTGATCATCATAATCTCCTCTCGAATCGACTATGCTGCCCGGGAAGTTGTAGTCCATACTATCCCAATCAACATCGTAACCCTAAAATAAAACAAGAAGAACGTAACGCATATAAACTACTACCAAGGCTGAAGCACCACAAAACAAAAATTGAACATCTGATGCTAATTAACAATAAATAATATATAGAAAACGATTATTGACCGTACCTCACTCTCTTTAAATTGCTTCTGAAAGAGCCTCCGCTGTTTTGCATATTCAGGATCGTCCCACTCCTGGCTCTATGATTGCATATAGTCCACCTCCAAGATTGTGACCTTAAAAGACGCTCGTATCGACCAGCCTCCGCGTACTTTAAAAATCATGGGTGCGAAATAGGCGACAACATAGATACCGTTTACTCGAGTCTAATTCGCATGTCATCATGTTTTCTCGATCAGCAGATAATGGATTTAACTATCGATGTACATCCCAATAACTATAAAGTCTATAAGCTTTCTTCATGTCTTTGATGACATCAAATAATTTATCGTGGAATGTCTTATAGGAGTGACAATCCAAATCTTCCAGAGTTTATGTTATATATATATATATATATATATATTCATTTCATTATTGAACAAGTTTTGGTTTTGTTTAATAAACTCAATTATCATTAGGAAAGAAACCTATTGGAACATATAAAAGCATGTGAGAATATATATAGACTGGAATATGCTTTTGTGAGAATGTCTTGAGAGCTAATAATAGCTTCGTCTCTTTTAGCAAATCATATAAACCAGTGGTTGTCAAGTAATTTTGAAAAAGATGAGAGAGTTCTTTATTCTCTCATCGTTTTTTTTGAACACCTTGGCTTCATGTATGGTGTTAAAAAAAAAACACCTTGATAAGAGGCTTAAAATTTGGCTCAACTTCGACTATTACAACGTATATGGGCACAAGGGTTTGTACGTAATGTTTCTGTAATGGTACTCTGTATATATATATATTGTCACATTTGTTGTTGTAATGTATTTTATTTTGCTTTAGGAATCTTATGGAAAATTACATCGCTTTCCTTCATTAATCGCTGTATAATTTCTCAAACACAAGGGCACTTTTCTCAGGAACGTTGATTACAATTTTCCTCGAATAGAACTTGATTGTATCCCAATTTATAAATGTTTTTGTTTATGCTCATAACTAATCCTGCATGCTTTGAAACCTCGAGCTGTATTTTTAGGACACAAGATTCTGTCCATCAACATCCCAAGAACATTATATATGTAACCATTAATCTTGGAGAGCTGTTAGGGTGTATCTCTTTTTCTCTTCTAAAGTGTCGTTTGTGTCAACTATTTACATTTTTCTTGGGATAGAACTTGTTGTAAACCCATCATTGCACAAAACTTGCCAAGGTTGAACTATCAACCAGTGTTTTAGGAGTCAAGATTCTGTCCATCATCATCCCAATTATGTAACATAATGTAACAAACCATTTTCATCAATCACAAGTGTATCAGGATTGCCATTTTCACACATCTAGATAAGTTAATAGGTTTTAAAGACCAACTACAAATAAGACAAGATACATAATTAAGTAAAATGTTCCAGATAAAGAGTCTTCTCAGTGGAAGGGAAGACCACAGTGTTGGAAGTGACCCAAGATTCATCCATCACCATCACCATCACCATCACCTGTATGCATCCAAGATTCAAATAGTCAATAAGGAGCGATTAGAAAGGATTTCTCTAAGGAATGCGATCTCAAAGAAAAATTCAAAAGCAAAGATAATACTCCAAAACTACATCTATACAACAAGAAGGGTGATTCCAGTTCCGTCACCGTGAAAGCACAAGCAACAATTAGTTCTATTATTAGTTTCATAGGGTTGAAATGTGTTCCTCTTTCGTAATTTCTCATTTTGTAATGCAAAAAAAGAAAAATTTACTGGTTAATAATTAGAAGAAGAAGAAGCCATATATATAAGAAGTGTACCTACCTCACCCATTGATCAAATTATTTCGTTGGCCTGAGCCTGAATTCATAAACATCGGCATCACCCATAAACCAGAGCACCTCCGCTTGGTAACATTTTGGCTCTGGATTTGGTGCAGACAGATCCTTTGCCCAAAATGTTATAAAAAACAGAAACCCTTTGGCGGCCACTACATTTGCAGTGACGTACTTGACAAACTTAAGTTGAGTTCCCTGCTAACGAAAAAAAACACACACAAAAGAGAGTGTAAATAGAAAAAGAGGAACCACATTAGAAAGCTGAGAGAAAAAAATATATGTAATAGGTAAAAGAATTCGCAGCTCTGACAGCTTCTTCGTTTTCTTCGTCAATGGCTGTATTTATGAGCAGTTTCATTAACTCCTTATTGCTAAGTCGAGCATCATAATCTCCTCTTGAATCGACTATGCTGCCCGGGAAGTTGTAGTCCATACTATCCCAATCAACATCGTAACCCTAAAATAAAACAAAAATTGAACATCTAATTCTTATTAATTAATAATAATAATAAACGATTATTGAACCGTACCCCACTCTCTGTAAATTGCTTCTCAAAGATCATTCGCTGTTTTGCATATTCAGGATCGTCCCAGTTTCCATTCCGGAGATTTCGCATTGCGGGGATTTCGATCTCTTCTTCCTCCGGATCTGATGGACAAACCAACTCCCTCGCATCCGGATCTGTCTTCGCCTTCTTCAGCGGCGGAGAAACAAACTCTGTCGTGTCTCTAGCCTCGATCGACATTTTTTTTTTCCCCCAATTGAGAAGATGAGAAGATTTTTTTTTTTTTTTTTCACCAGCTATATATATATATATGTTATTAAATCGGATCAAATAATAATGGGTTTGGTTATCTGGTAATTAGGATAGTGAATTCACTATCCTAGTCAGACCGGTTTCTTTTCGGTATTCATTCGGTTCAGGTTGATTCGGATAGTTAATATAAAAACCAAAAAATATCGGGTAATAATCGGTTCGGTTTTTAAATACCCGAACCATAACATTCTACCCGAAACAATAAAAAACAATCCAAATTAACCAAAACTAACCATCGTTCAAAAACAAATACAACAAGAACAAGTTACCATAATTCAAGTTTCAAAAAGTAGAAAGAGTTTAAAGAGAGCGAATATAAGAGGTTTTAGAGTTTTAGGGGGGGTTATTGGATCCTTGATTTTAATGGATTTAGAAATCCAAGTTAAATCATGTGTTATTCAATCATTCATTTTAAAATATTTTTTAAAATTCTGTGTTATTGGATCTATGAATTCTAAATCCTAATTAAAATGACCCCTTATTCATTATTAAAGATTTGAGTATGGATTTGATTTCATATTGGATTTGGATGGATTTGAAAAGATGTTTTACTTGTAAATATAGGAATTGGAAATCCTTGGTCTCCACCTAGTTATTTGGGTGGATTTGGAAAAAAAAAAAACACCCCCTACGTATAATAGCAAACCATACAGAATTATCATAATAGCAAACATATTTTTCCTCTCTGCATTATCGTAATATTGATTTTAAGCCATTTATCTACACAGTCTACATGGAAGACATGTGCGCATGGCAGCTCTATTACATCTTCGTCATTTCCATATCTAGTCAAGCAGATGCAACAGCTCTGCAAAACCAAATGCAGACAATTGTTAATAATTGAACATAAGGACATTGTACGCCTATATACAATTGATGTAATATTAAACCAACGATAATGAAACGTAAAAGCATACAGATCATGAAATGTAATATTAAACATAATATTATCGTAATATTAAACGTAATATTTCTGCATTATTGTAATAGCAAACCAACGACAAAAAGATCATGAAGAATTACACCTATAAGACCAGACATAACAATACTGAGAGAAAGAAATTCTTTAATGAGAAAGCAGAAAAGGTGTTCTTCGGCCAGTGATAGTCAGTAATAATAATTAGCACCATCACGTTACGCTTAATCCAACCATAACGCTCATCAGTCAACATGCTAACAAAGACTTCTTTCATTCCTAACTGGTGAATCACTTTAACTGCGTCGTAACGAACATTTTTTTTCAAATTAGGAACTTTTTTTTCAAACCTCTCTTTGTTCTTACAACCCAAGAACAACAAAGAAAATATGCCAATTAGTGGAGAGAGACAATAACATCAAACATGTTGACTGATTCACTTGAGAGTGATACGTGAGAGGTTATTTTTATAATTCTATTTTCCTTTTATAAATTTTGAATTCTATTCTCTAGGATTTTCAAATCCACTTTCTTTGACTTTCAAATCCACATTATTTGATTTTCAAATCCATATTATTTGATTTAAAAATCCATGGATTCCATGTGGATTTCCAAATCTTATAAGGATTTCTAAATCCATTAAAATCAAGGATCCAATAACCCTCCATTAGAGCGAATAAAAGTAGATTGGCTTTTTAATGTATTTTCAATATTTATAATATTGTATTTTTACTTTTCGTGTCATCAAATTTACCGTAATTAAATTTAAAATTTTACTATTTATCAAAGTAAATAGGTAATGTTGTTTTTTGTTTGTGCTAATTTTTATGTGTCAATATAAGTGATTTTGTTTTGGTTTTCATATTTGTTTTCTTATATTGAAAATTCTGCACAACAATTTTTTTATAAGTCCACATTAGTATTTAACATAAAATATGGTAAAATAAGCAATAGTTCTTATTTTCTTATCACAAAAAATGGTGAAAGTATGTGTTGTAGTCAAATATTTTTCTTTTAATAATATTTATGTAAAAATCCTTCTTATTGTTATATATAAACTCTAACATGTTCCATCACATGATTTACAACATTATAAGATTATGTTAACTCTAACCCGCTTAATTTTGGACCGGTAATCATAGTTTTGCAGATTAACCCATATATTGTTAAAGTATTTTATATACGAATACAACAATACGTTTATATATAAATGTGACACAGTGTACGATATTTTGCAAGTTTTAACAAAATATTATTAACAACGAAGTAGACAAAACAAAATTTTAACAAAACTTTACTTATTATAAGCAAAGAAGTATTCCAAAACACAGAATATAATTTACAAAATAATTTTATTATTGAAACATGGTTACAAAAATATGTCCTCGCTTTAAACGCTATATCCAAAATCGAACAGACCCAAATGGTTGAACAACAAACATAGACTAAACATGTTTATCCTGTACAGGATAAACGATAGTGTGTCATAGTGGTGATTAAGTAATTTTGAAGAAGATGAAAGAGAGTTCTTTATACTCTCATCATTTTATTTCTGAATGCCTGCATGTATATGTATTTATTTCTGAATGCCTGCATGTATATGTATTAATAGTGAGATTGAATTAGAAAAACTATTTAAAAAAAAATTCCTAGAGTAGAGAACCGAAGCCACTTGTTTAGCATGAAATATTGTTTTTAATGGCCAATCTAATTCTGATAATCTTATTGTTCTTATTGCAACTTGAAGCGCCTCGGAATGACCTGTAATGCAGCAAAGATTACAAATTAGATTCAGGTAATCTTGTAGGAAACCAGGTCCACAATTTAACAAGAAGCTAGAATGAATCGTATGGTGATGAATTGATGATGTTACAACAGAAGGTTAAAGTGACCAGTATACCTTGTAAACTTGATGATTATGTAGGCTTAACCCTGACCATATCAACAGCGATCTCTTCACGAAAGTTGTACACCTTTGCTTGGTAAGATTTTGGCTCTTGAATTGACGATTTAAGATCAGTGGCCAAAAATGTAATATAAAAATTATAACCCCTGCAGGGTGTTAGATTTGCACTGACGTATTTGACATATTTAAGCTGTGTTCCCTGGCAGAGAAAAACCAAAACACACAAAAAGATAAGTAGAAGCTGAAAGAAATAGGGAAGACAAAGCTCTTAACGTACATACATTTTCTTCATCGTGTTCTTTAATGGCTGACTGTATGAGCAGCTCGATCAGCTCTTCATCGCTTAGTTTAATATCAACATTTGGACCCCAATCGAAGTTGATAACATTAAAAGCGTAGTCAAAGCTGTCCCAGTCCACATCAAAACCCTAAAGTCATTGAACAACAATATTGAATACAAAAGAGAAACTTATATGAGTACCCAAGTGGATGCATATGAGCAAACAATAAGGCTCTATGTCCTCTACAAATCACGCCCAGAAATTATTGATCCAACTCACATACAAATCTATTTAGAAACAGGGATCTAAATAACTGATTTAGGTTAGGGATTTCAAGTGATAACCTCGGACTCTGAAAATTGTTTGAAAAAGAGGTCTCGCTGTCTATTACATTCCGGTTCGTCCAAGAATCCGCGGAAGTTTAAGGAATCCAGTATAATAGGCTGTGTCTCTTCTTCTTCATCTTCCTCTGCCTTCGCCACCGTAGCATCACTGGCTTTGGCTTCCTCTATCTTTGGCTTCTTCTGCAGTGGAGAATCGATCGCCGTCTCATCGGACCGGAATGAGTCGCCGACGCCAGCCATGGTCTTAACCTAGATAACTCCCTTTTAAACGAATCCGGAGATTAAAAAAAGACGGAAGAAGTTCTTAATTTATTATTCTTATAGAAAGGCAATATATTGCTGAGCCCTAGCTTTAAGCGGGCGGACCGGGGGTGATCCAACGTCTAACTCCTAAAATGTCTATCGGAATTTAGAAAATTTTAGACATGTGCAACCAAAAAAATTATATAATATGAAGACTAATCCAATTCTAGTAATCGTAAATTGTTCTTATGTGTTCTACTTACATTTGTGTCCGAGGTAAGTTTTGCGTTATTTAAGTTGCATAAGACACAATGAAACCACTGCCTAAATGTGCCCAAATGTGCTTTTCAAGATCTTTTGAGGTTGTTAGATCAACCTTAATCAGAGGCTTAAATTATGGCTCAACTTTGGCTATAACGACAAGGGTTTGTGTTATTCTGTAATGGTACTCTTTTTTTCTGTGTTAGAATTTTTTTTTGTCACGTTTTATGTAATGTACTAGTACTATCACCCGGGCAAGCCCAGGTATATTAAAATTTGATGGACTGTAAAATTATTAACAATGTAAAAAATATAAGAAAGATAGTTTATCACAAATTGTAAAAATATACAAATTTGTTTAAATCTAACTACACTTATCTTCTCTACAGTTTTGATCTTCCAAGCTCATCTCAGAATTATCCCTTTGTTTTGCACTTCGTGGATTGGTGGTAATATCTGCAACCGTCAATGAGTAATCATCAGTCAATAAACTTAAATTACAACACGTACTCTCCTTCCTGTAATTTTTTGGTGTTCTCGAATCAATTCTATCTCTCATCTCAAATAAATTATGAAATGTTTGGATCAAATTATTTTATTAAGATAAATAAAGATACAATTGATAAACAAACTAATTGCGTTTAACTTTATGTTTATGTACCTCATCATCTTGAGAATAACTTCCATGCAAATAATTATTCCAGGTTTATCTTTGAAATATTGGAGCTCTAATCTTTCATTTATTCAACCTGAATCAATAAAACTAAAGAGAATTAGTATAAGATAAAGAAAAATTAAAATAAACAAAGATTAGTCACGAACCTGTCTATAGACTTTTGCATTTTTGGTTAGCCTGTGGAGCAACCTCACAAAAACCGATGTAGAGGAAGAAAGACTACCAAAATCAAAAAATAAAACAAAAATGATCAGCTGAATATGAGAAACAAAAAGATAATGATCAGATAAATTATGAGAAACAAAAAGATGAATAAATTAAAGGTTATGAAGAAAATAAATGAGAATAAAAAATTAAAACTTTGGAGATCAAATAGGAAAAGAAAATGAATTGACTGAGAGTTAAATAGGAGATGAAACAGTTATAAACCATGAACTGTTTTATCTTGATTTTTGAACATGATGGTAGTGGTTGCATAAATTTAGGTGATTACATATTTTTTTAGAAAACTAATAGTAAAAAGATTGATAAATCGCCCATATATTTACTTTTTCTAATTAATGGGTTTTGTTTTTTTTTTAATTTAAAAATAAAAAAATCTGATGTAGCTTAATTTGATTGGAGAGATAACTTGTGGTTTATAGGATAAAGGATTTTATTTTGCTTTAAGAATCGTATGGATAGTTGCATCGTCTCAGATGTAGCTTAATTTGGTTTGATTTATTGAATGAAAGCATCTTGTTGTCCAAAAAAAAAAAGAAGTTGCATCGTCCTCTCTCTAAAACACTAGGGCTCTTTTCTCATGAGCGTTTTATTACATTTTCTTTGTACGGAACTTCAACTTGTTGTATATTTGATATGTTAGACCATGATTACTGGGAGTAACTCTCTCAGATACTCTTATTAAAAAATAATAAAAGGAAGAGAGAGAAGGAAAAAAAGAAAGGAATCGTTTCTTTCCCAAGTCACTTGAGAATCGATTCTCAGAACAAGTGTGACATGTGTCACTTGTTAAGTGGAACAACAATGAGGAAATAAATAAATAATAATAATAATTTATAAAAAAAATATTTTTTTTGGTTTTTTTGAGAAATGTTGAGTCGTTCTCGATTAATGATGCTCTTAGTAAATAAGGGCATAACGTGAGAGTACGTTAAGTTACTTCACCAGTAAATTGTTCCAGATCAAGTGTCTCGGCACTGGAAGCTCACGAAGTAAATAAAAAGCCATTGTCACTTGTATATATGCTGCATCCAAAATACAAATAATGAGCGACACAACTCACAAGTCATCATGGCTTACCATTGATTTAACTCAAGAAGCAAAATCAAATTAATCATATGTTCAACCATTGATCATTCGTTCTTGTGTTGGCCTTAGCCTAAACACACGGACCTCGATCTCATTCATAAATTTCGTCACCTTTTCTTGGTAAAGTTTTGGCTCTAGATTTGGGGGTGAAAGATCTTTTACCCAAAATATTATGTAAAACAAGAAACCTAGGACGCAAAGTACATTTGCACTCACATACTTGACAATCTCAAGTTTTGTTCCAAAAGGACTGACATAGATCGACATAAACCCCAAATGACCTCGCTCTTTCCAAATTGCTCCTCAAACATATCTCGCTGTTTAATATATTCAGGATTGTTCCAGTCTCCTCTGCGGAGAATTCGTATTTCTGGTTCAACCTCTGCATCTGCCTTTGCCTCCGGATCTTTCTCCGACTTCTTTAGCGGCGGAGAAACTAACTCCGTTGGATATCCAGCCTCGCTCGAAACCCTAGAAATATTTTTTTGCTGTTTCCAAAGTGTACATGAGGAAACGAGAAAACGCTTAGCTTGTCAGAATATTTTCTCCTATAAAAAAAAATATAATATTTTCTTTTATTTATTAAGGATATCAAAAGATAGAGTTTCCCGGCGGACCCCGTGACGCTGTCTCCGATTCAGAGAGATCAGTCGTCGATTGAGAACCGAGATTTATCTATGAAAATTTATTCCCAAAAATCTTCAAAATCGAAGAGTGGTGATACTGGAAAGTGGAAACAATGGAGTAAACGTAAAAATTATCCCCTTTTAATTTTAACTTTTGACCTTAATTTAGTCGGTTATATAAACGACGTTATTCCCTTGTAATTCTAAATTTTTACGTCGGTAAACAAAATGACTTGAAAAAATGACGTCTTTTAGCATATTTTTTATAGCGAGATGGTGTACAAACAAGTTCTCTTCTGAAAGAAGTGAAGATGTTGTGTTGATTGAAGTTTTAACAGGTTTAGAACATGTCATGGATTCTCTGCTAAAACAAGACAAAACTGACATAAAGGCTGATGCATTACATGATACAGATGCTGGAAGAGCTGACACAGAAGATGAAGTATTACTTAATACAAATGCCGGTAGAGTAGACCTTAAGTATCACTTGCTGATGGTGATGACACACTGATTAACACAAAGCAGAGAAGATAAGGTGTTGAATCAAGAACCCTGCAGTTAGATATATCGGAGGATGTATCAAACGTCTGAAGAAGTTCTTGTACTAGTCCGACGTTAATACAGGAAGTAGTACAAGAAGCTGAATTGAAGAGTTTGAGTA
>NC_025696.1:17967273-17976807 GCF_000633955.1 Camelina sativa
CTGGAAGAGCTGACACAGAAGATGAAGTATTACTTAATACAAATGCCGGTAGAGCAGACCTTAAGTAGCACTTGCTGATGGTGCTGACACACTGATTAACACAAAGCAGAGAAGATAAGGTGTTGAATCAAGAACCCTGCAGTTAGATATATCGGAGGATGTATCAAACGTCTGAAGAAGTTCTTGTACTAGTCCGACGTTAATACAGGAAGTAGTACAAGAAGCTGAATTGAAGAGTTTGAGTACAGAAGCTTAAGGCCGACTTGGACAAGCCAAGTGGCGGCTGCTTAGCTGGATGAACATCTTGAATAGAAGATTCAAGATGAGATCTTGAAGAGAAACTTTCCTTATCCAAAAAGAAAAAGGAAAGTTCTCAATTTCCTATTTGTTGTATAATAGGAAAATTGCCAACCCTAGGGGTTGGGCAACTGATATAAATACCAAGAGGGCGCTTCATGAAGACATGCGCGCTTCAAGGTAGTTTTGAGAGATGCACACAAGATGTGTGGTGTCGTCCCATCAACAAGATAGAGAGATCTTTTGATGGTTTATTCATCTAGAAAAGAATGATAGGCATAGTAGTGCTTGTATCATATGCAGTTGTAATTGTTATATTGTTCTAGTGAATTTGTTCTGGACTAGGTCCCGGGGATGTAGGAAAAACCGAATCCCGTTAACAAAACTTGTGTGTTATTTACTTTATGCTCATACAAACACAAAGTCGATCGTAACTACACTTAGCCACAAATATGCGTTTTCAAGAAGGCCTTCGGGTTTGAGAATATTTAACACTGACGAATGAAAGATAATTACTTCTCATAAAACTCCAATTTTTTTACTACGAAAAAAAAAAAGAACTAGCTATAAAAAATACATGGACCGGAATCTGACTTTCATGCATTCCTATGGTCTGCCAAGTGGTGATGGATGTTGTCCGAGGTGTGTTTGTACTCCTAAACTTGCGTTGAAGTTCAGATTCAAAGCAAATAACTACAACTTTTGTTATAATTTGTTCTTACATTTTAGAATCCATTTCTCTTATTTGTACAGGGCATAATGATGAAATTGTTTTATGCAAAAGAAAGTGAAACAAAATTGGACAAAAAAGATGAGTAAAAAAATTGAAACTATTGGGTTGATTGGTAACACCTATAACTTTTGACTATAAAAGTTTTGACTGTATAGATTTTGACTGCCTAAACTTTTAAGGATTGTAGCTTTATTTAAAAGTTTTAGAAGTCAAAACAAAATTCCAATCAGACTACTGATTTTTTTTTTTTTTTTTAAACATAAGAGTCTGATTGAATTCTTTTTTCTTCTTTTTAAATTCTAATACATTTAAATAAAGCTACAGTTTCTAAAACTTCAAAAAATCACCCAAACAAGTTTTTACAGTCAGGATTTTGCAAAGCCCATGCAGCCAAAATCTTTACAGCCAAAAGTTACACTCATTACCAATCAACCATTAAATAGTTTTCCACAAAACAAAACCAGTTGTAACATAATCCAGAAGTCACGCACGACTCTTCACACACACTAAACTATATAAATCTGTAAAATAATACGACCAAACAACATATGCTAGTTAAACACATGGGAAAATCATGCATAAGATATACGACCAACAACCTATGCAATTAGGACATGGCCAACTTATGAAGTTTCAGTGTTCAAGTAATCAAAGGAAAAATCTATCGGAACATGAAGCCCATGGAGCTAATCAAAGGAAAAATGTATGTTTTTTTTTCTTCTTACGTTTTATACAGTTTATAACCTAATTATTGTATATTAAATTTGTTATTAGATAGAATATAAAATTTTAAAACACTTAGTTTTGTTTTCTATAATGGGCCCTTTCTATAATTAAACAAAGATATTTGCTTATATGGTATGTTAGTGTATATTTTTATATGTATAATTTTTTTTTTTTGAAATATTAAGAATATGTTGTAGTATTTGTAATATTTTGTAGTTCATATACTAAATAATTTATAAGTTAATTTTCTAAACTATGACTACAAATCTATAGTATATGAAATAAACTAATAGTTTTAGTGTTGGTTCTGTAGTCCAAACCCGTCATGCTAAGCGGATCACACAACATGTTCAAAGATTTTTAATCGGCAAAAACTTATCATACAAAACTTGTGAGAGTAAAATATAGTATGTGAGACTAAAAGTCACTTTTTGTCAAATCAGTTTTTCAAATTTTTAACAAACTTGTATTTTCTTAGATGATTGAAAGGTGCATAATACGATGATGATGGAAGAGCTTATATAACGCTCAATACAAACGGTCTAAAGTGTAAAGAAAGGAAACTTAAAAATCAACATAAATGAGAGATTTTGTGTGCAACAATGAATATGACCGTTGGTGATGGGTGGTGAGCTCATTATGGTCTTCTAATAGGAGAAAATAAATGATAATCACGTGCATTGATTTTCCTAGCCGTTGGAGATCAAAAGAGAAATGTAGTTTTGGCCAAAGATGGAAAGTAAGATCTCCTCTATACTTGGATGCGAACCAAGGGCTTCTAGTGTGTCTCTTCTTCAGCTGGAGGGTCTCAAATGTGTGGATAAACGAACATAAAATGATCTGTTGCAGTGTGAACTCCTTAAGTGCATTTAGCGCCAAATTAGGAAAGTTGAGGGATATATAAATTCGCCTACTCCTCTGGGTGCTCGAGCATGGGAAAGTGTTAGCTAACTCTCCTGTATGGTTAGATGGGTCTCCTGAACGATCCTTGGTTGATGATGCCTTGATGTCCTCATCACCAGCTTTTGTATCTTCTCCACTAGTGGTAATAATATTATGGGGTTTGAAAGATTAACAAGGATATGTAAAGTTTCAACTTAAGGGAAATGGGGTATTTTCTATTTAAATGATAGATAACTGGAAATTGAAAGCTTGAGTAGAATATGAGAGAAGCTAAGTGAGTTTGAGTTCTTGTGTTTGATGTGTTAAGATCGATTCTAAGGGTACATATATATAGCTTTTTCACGAATGCATGTAGACAAATATATGAAAGTGATCGATTGTTGATGGTCTCCTATTCTCAGATTTAACATCATTTTTTTCTCAAGTACAATACCTCAATACCTTAAAAGAATGGAGCTAACTAAATGATCCCATATCATTTCAGTTTATAATAAATTGATATATGAAGATATATGAATTAGAATATATGTTTCTTAATTCTAATTTTGTACTAGGTGATACCCGTGCTACAGCACGAGATTATATATTTTGTTAGTTACTTTTTTTGTAATTTGTATTTTTGTAATGTAGTTTTTTATTTTGACTTATTTTCTTTGTTTATATAGTGTTTATTTATATATTTGGGTACAGTAAATTGGAAATCCTAATAGAGTAAGTAGTTTGTAAAATGTAGCTTTTCACGGAAATAGGCTCACCGCAATATTGGATAGTAGTTTTGTAGTAAAATGCATTTGCTTGATAGGTGGCCGGTAATACACAACAAAATCAGCCATAATAGCTCAATAATTTTGATCAAGCTAGGGATGCAATGGTTAATAACCAATTTTCATTGCATAAGCTGTATAAAACTCTAAATTTCAGAAATGTAAACTGATTGTTGCTGGAAAAAAAACAAAAAATTGATTGTTGCTGAATAAAATAACTCATAGTATATAAGAATGTATTTTGGATATAGGAGAGTATAGCGTAAATCAATAACTTAATTAATGAAATAAATAATCCTTACAATCAAAACATAGTTTGAGCGAACGTATTAGAAAAGTAAAAAAAAAAAAAACAAAAATGATTATAATTAAAAATTTCTGCTTGTGTGTTTTGCTTTTTTGGTGTTATGAGCTCTAGTGAATGAGCAGTATTTATAGACTTATAAGGAGATCCTAGGGTTGTATGTGAGTGATTAGCAATATATGGAATATGCGAGTAATATACCAATGATTGAGAATATGCAATATTGGTTTCCATTTGCGTTGTATATAATCTAAATCGAAGATGTAATTAAGATATTCTAGTTTCTATAATTTTAAAATATTGAATGTTGTTTGATTTGTTTAATTAGCATTGAAGATCGAAATAATTTTGGGAACAAAGATATGGAAAAATTATCCTGATTTATGCTTTATTTAGGATACTATTATGGTTCTTAGAAACACAAAATATTCCTTTTAAAAGATTAATTGTTAAGATCGAATCTCGGTAATTAAGGAAATATCCGAATTTTTGGTAATTAAAATTTATGGTTTTCATTTAAATACCTTAAAGGAAAATGAAATAAGAGTCTTTGCCTATAACAAATAACTCTGTTTGGGATCTTAAATAACTAATCTTGAATGAAATAATATACTGGATCTGAAAAAGATTATTCTAGAGTACAAACAGATCCGTGGGTTTTTTTTCTTCTGTTGTCGGATATTTTAGGATCCGCGTCCCGACCCATTAATTTTTAAGTGATCGACCGAGGGTATTTTCGTCATTTAAAGAAATCAAAACTATAGATTAATTAGATTAAATTTTTGTGATTCTCTAATCATTTTTAATAAAAAACCTACCAAAACCAAGTCATGGTCCATTTTTACTCTAGAGAGTACTTCTGCTTTAATAGTATAGATATGTTATTTAATCATTAAATCATTTTTTATTGAATTTGATATTTTATGAGATTTGATGGGATTTTAATATTTCAGAATTTTGAGAGATTTGAGTGTAATTTTGGGAGATATTGATATTTTGACATAATTTTGAGATTTGGGTTTTGGGATTTGGTGAGATTTGAATATTGAATTATAGGTGATTTTAGAATATAGAAAGGAAAGAAAATAAGAGTATAGATTTGGGTGATCGGAGTATATGATGCAATACATGATGATCGGAGTACATGATTATCTTTTGAATTTTTTAGATGAAACGGATTGCAGAGCTCGGAGCTGGCCACTATGAATCATCTCTTGATTCGCATCACAAACTTCAGCAGTGGTCACAAACGCCATTTTTTTTGTTCTCACTTGGATTACGGATTATGATCAAAACAAGTAATTTGGAGATACAAATCGAGATTAATCTGGGTAAAGTGATGATATATTCACGGTCAATCAATCAAAACACACAAGGAAAATTACAAACTTTTATCCAAAATTCATCTGGATAAACTAAACAGAAAGGATTAGATTTAGATCGAAACTCATTTCAAAGAAACTCGGATGAAGAAGAGAAGACCCTGTGGGCACAAGTCTCAGAGAAACGAAGTTGATGATCCTTTATTTAAAGGAGGACAATAAAACTCAAGCAGCACCTTAACTATTCCTGAGGAAAGAATCAAGCAGCACCTTAACGAACCCATGATATTCTTATGTTTTTTTGGATCATAAAGCTCATAATTTTTTCCTCTACTCATTCCCCTTTATTTTTAATTCCTGGATTAGTTTACTATGAAGCATTTACTATCATGGGTTCGTTCAAATATGATCAGAGAGGAACCTAAGCATTTGCTATCATGGATACGTATAAATATATGTTTTTCTTAACACCAATTTGATTTGATTCACGTTTGATGAATTTGATATCATACCATCAAATTAACACCAATTTGATTTGATTCCTGCAAAAGATAATTCGACTACACATCAACAAATTTTTTTAGGATTTTTCCAGAGTAAAGAGAGATAGAGAAAAAGAGAGAAAGAGAGAGAGAGAGTTGGTAAAAGAACTTTGCTAGTGTCGAAGAAGTATTTTTTTTTTTTAGATCCAAGAAATCTTTTTAAACAAATATTTTAAAGTTAAGAAAGGGTTATTGGTTCTATGATTTTAATGAATTTGGAAATCCAAACAAAATCATGTGTTATTTAATTATTAATTTTAAAATACTTATCAAAATTATGTGTTATTGGTTGTATGATTTACAAATACTTTAAAATCTCATGTTATTCATTCAATGATTTGTTTTTGGATTTCCAAATTTACATTATGTTTTAAATGAATTTGCATGGATTTTAAAGTGTAAAATAGAAGGATTCAAATCCAAGGATAAAACATGTTATTTCAAAATCCATGTGTTTTGATTTTAAGAATTTACAATTCCAAATTGATTTAGAAATCATCTTTTTTTTTTTTGAACAACCATATGCTTCATTCTATTAGAATAAAACACCACATACAAGGTAAGAACCATAGTTTAGATAACAACAAAGTTGGCAATCCCCAAAACCAAAATAACAAAGGTACAAAAGTAGATAAGGGTCATCGAGATTGTAGTTTTGAGAGCTATACCAATTCCTGTGAAGAGTTATGGAACCTGTGAGGTCAAGCAATATCGCTGTAACTTCCAAAGACAAGTCGGTGGAAGAGAAGTTGGCCGCTGACTTCGATTGAAGACTAAGCGACGTTAAGGAAGCCAAGGTTGGGAACCTCATCGGATTGAGGATGTCTACCCGAAGTAGAGCCTTAGCTAAGGTGTGAGCAGGGTTACAAATGCTCTGGTTGAGGATAAAGGGAGCGATGGACAGGATAACTGGGTTCTGTGTGTAACTCAGGCAGAAACGGTGGTAACCCCCACTCCATGGAGTTGGGGTCATAATGCCACTGATCTTTAGAGTTTTAGGAGGGTACTTCACAAAGTTACAATATTGCAGTTTAGAGTTCTTAGTAGGCAGGCGAGATGGTGAAGGGAGCGTGAAGATACATCGGTAATCACAGCGCCATATGGTCTGGATGGTCTGGATCATAATGCCGAGTTCATTCAGACGTTTGCCTTCAAGAGCCGAATCAAAACGTAGAACTAAAAGCAGGTTCCCTAAAGAAAGCCTTAACCAAACTAGCAACAATGGTGGTTTACTTTCCAAATGCAGTCTTCGAACAAATGGTTCCATAAATCTACACACTAATTGCCTAGGGTGGGAAGGGTTTGAGTTACGAGCAAACTTGGATAAAATCGTTGGAGGAACAGTTGCGACATCTGTTGGTAACGGGCTCCAAAACCTTAGTGGGCTGAGATTTGTTGGGCCTAGCAATGGGAAACCTAGTTTCTCAAGCGGGTGTATCGTACGGATCAAGCGGCGGCCAGGTTGGGCGGATGTCGGATTCAGGTTCTCTGTCATCTCCGGCGAAGAGAGGGTTGGTGGTTGGAAGTTGATAATGGAGCTTGAGGTAACAGAATGGAGCTTAAGATCTCCAGTACAGGAACTCGATGCCAGGGTGGGAGAATCGTCGTGTGCCATCGACATCCTCACCAGGTACAGCGTAAGCGATGGTTCAAGAAGATCTACTTCCGCCATCTCTGAAGCCTGATATGAGGTCTCCTCTTGGTGGATCCTAGTTCCAGATCTGATAATAGTTGGGTCAGCAGATACCATCTCCGGGAAAGAGTCTTTTCGCAGGTGAGAGCAGGGAAACTCCGGCCAGCAGCTGTTCTCTTTAGAATTCAGATCGGTGATTGAAGGTAGGTGGGTGGGAGGGGATATAAAGGAATTAAAGGGAAAATAAAGCTTAACGAAAACTAAAACAGCAAAAAGACAAAGAGAGCGAGAACGGAGAGAGACGAGTCGGATTAAGTCCCGACGCCGGCAAAGAAAGACTTCGCCGGCGTCAGAAGAGTGAAACGATAACGGTTTCTCGATTATCACGCCTGGGAGAGAAAAATCTTTTCCTATTTCGCTATTAGGCCAATTCTCTTCTTCCCGGCAGTATCAAACTGATTTAGAAATCATCTAAGGTGTGATTTTGTAAGACATATTTTTGAACTAAAAAGTTAGAAAAGTCTCATAGAATCACATTCAATAGATTTTATAAAAACAATTTGTGATTGTTAAATAACAGCGGATTTGAAGTGAGATTTATAAATTATTGATTGAATAACAAGAGATTGTAAATGATTTTTTTAAATTTCACATTCAATAACATAGGATTTCAGATGATTTTTAAAAATCATCAATTGAATAACAGGAGATTTAAGAATATCCCAACATCTCTTAATATCCTCAGTTCAATACACCCCCTAAAACTTATTAAAATCTAAATCCACAAACTGTTTTGAATAACAATCACTTGAAATATCAAGTTGAATACATCCCCTAAAGAAAAGAATGGAGCTAACTAAATGATCCCATATAATTTCAGTTTATTATAAATTTATAAATTGATATATGAAGATATATGAATTAGAATATATGTTTCTTAATTTTAATTTTGTATATGTTATCTAATCATTAAATCATTTTTTATTTTTTATTTTATTTTACCTTGAGTCTTCTTTTCAGAAGAAATAATAAAAAGAGATAATAAAATCTCAGCTGTGAAGAATATATAATCCGGACGAATCATATGCAAAGTATAGCAGCGGTGGTTTTGTAGAAAATAACAACCACGATAGCTGCTTTTAGTCGTAGATTTCACTGCACTGCAACATGATAACGATAATTTTGTTGTCCAATCTGATTCATTGCACGTCGTGATACTATTCTATCTAGATGGTCAATGTAACACCCGCAAACCAATTTTTGGTATTTTGGTAAGGGTGTCGATGGACACCTTCTCGTGAGGCATCAATCGACACCAGTTGTGGCCAGTTTGGTCGGTTCGTTTTTAATTGTCCGATTTACGTGGTTGATTTAGGGAATCCCTAAAATCGAGTTTTTAGAGGAAGAAAACGACCTAGGGTCGTGTTGTTTTGTGTTTTCCGCCGTTTTCAGAGAAAAAGAAAAGAGAGAGTAGTTCTTGAGCTTCTGAGAGAGATTGGTGAGATTCCTTGCTGTTCCTGGGAGATCTAAGGCTGGAAAGGTGTTAGAAGCTTGCTAGGAGTGAGGGAATTCGTTCTTGTTGGTCAGAATTTTCTTGAAAGAGGTGAGTGCATGACCATGGCTTATCTAAGCTAAGATCTCTAGATTTTATGTGATTTGGTGCTTATGTGGTTGTTTATTTGAGTTCTCTATGGTATTTCGTCACTGTTTTGGCTGGGTTTGGCCTCTGGGAGTGCAAGGAGCGGATTGGAGAAGATTGGAGGCGAGATTCGGAGTTTTTGATCGAAGGAAATCGCTGTTTGGCAACGGTGTCGGTCGACACCAGTTGGGGTGTCGGTCGACACCAACGCGAGGACGGCTCGAGATTTTGGCGAGTGTCGATCGATGCCATGTGGAGGTGTCGGTCGACACAAACTAGGGTTTTCGGGAGTGTCGGGCAGGGTGTCGGTCGACACAAACTAGGGTTTTCGGGAGTGTCGGGCAGGGTGTCGGTCGACACCAGTATGGTGACGGTCGACACCAGATTGTCAGTATCGATCGACACCATCTGGTGTCGGTCGACACCCTTCTTTCAGCTACGATGGATTGTTGTGTGCTTTGTATAATGCTTGGTTTGTTTTATTGATTGTTGTTTGTGGCATGTATAGATCTTATTACTTGTGTGTATAGCCCAGTAGATGGGAGGATTGCCTCACTGAGTGTTTATCAAATACTCATGCATCTCAATTTGTGTTTGTGGTGCAGGTAAAGGCAAAGTGTGATCGTGGAATCAAGGCAATGAAGAGGAGGATGTTCTAGGGACTCGATTGG
>NC_025696.1:17978344-17979904 GCF_000633955.1 Camelina sativa
GTGGTGAATGATGATGATGATGCAATGGTGAGATATGAATGGAATGATGGATGGGTGTTTCAATTCCCCTTATGCTATTGCAGTACAAGAGGTATCAATCCTAAATGAGTGTTTGTGAACAGATAAGATGTGCATATGAATCTAAGTTAAGACAAATGTAATGATTGTTTGTCACTAACAATCCTAAGATGGAAATGTAAAGATGCAAAAAGTAAACTACAAGAACTAAGAGGAAGTGGGAGGCTACGCAGTCAGTGGCGGTAGCTCCAGCAGTTCAGCCTAGTAAGGCTCAGCAGCAGGGTGGTTCTAGCAGGGGCGGTAGGCATGCTCAGGGAACCAAGAGGAAGTGGGAGGCTACGCAGAAGCCGAGTGGTGCGGGTTGCTTCGGTTGTGGGAGCAGGGATCACAGGGTTGCTAGTTGTCCCAAGAGGAGTGTTCCGACGGCAGGACCTCGGGTATGTTATCACTGTAAGGAGACAGGGCACATCAGGCCTTTTTATCCCAGGTTGCAGCCGGCAGCAGTGGCAGCGTTGCAGCAGGTACAGCCTGGAGGTCAGCAGGTGACACGGATTGAGTAGGCGCCACAAGTTTATACGACAGCTGAGACTGGTGGGACCAGTGCCGGGGCGATCACAGGGACCTTGTTGGTGGGCGGGTTTAAGTCCCACGTTATGTTTGATTCTAGAGCTTTGCATAGCTTCATTACTCCAGAGTGTGCAGAGTGTGCGGGGATCAGCGGGGATCCTGGAGAGCATGCAGGAGTTGTCAGAGTTACGGGAGGCGAGTTTCTGAGAGTGATTGGACGAGCCAGAGGAATTGATATTCAGATCGCAGGAGAGTCATGGCCAGCAGATTTGCTTATCAGTCCAGTGGAGCTGTATGACGTTATTCTCGGGATGGATTGGTTGCATCGACATAGGGTGCATTTGGATTGCCATCGGGGTAGAGTGGAGTTTGAGCGTTCAGGAGGGAAGTTGGTATTCCAGGGTATTAGACCGACTTCGGGGAGTCTCGTGATCTCAGCCATTCAGGCTGGGAAGATGATCGAGAAGGGCCGTGAGGCTTATTTGGTTACTATATCTATGCCAGAGTCAGTGGGGAATTCTACGGTTAGCGGTATTCCGGTAGTGGAGGAGTTGGAGGATGTGTTTCAGTCTTTGCAGGGATTACCACCATCTCGGTCGGATCCTTTTACCATTGAACTGGAACCGGGGACGATACCGTTATTCAAGGCTCCTTACAGGATGCTCCAGCAGAGATGGCAGAGCTGAAGAAGCAGCTAGAGGATTTATTGAGTAAGGGATTCATCCGTCCTAGTGTATCACCGTGGGGAGCGCCGGTGTTGTTTGTGAAGAAGAAGGATGGAAGTTTCAGGTTGTGTATTGATTATCGGGGTTTGAACCGGGTCACTGTGAAGAACAAGTACCCTCTTCCTAGGATCGATGAGTTGTTGGATCAGTTGAGGGGTGCTACTTGGTTCTCCAAGGTAGATCTGGCATCAAGTTATCATCAGATACCGATAGATGAGGCAGATGTGAGGAAGACTGTTTTCAGGACGAG
>NC_025696.1:17984142-17984584 GCF_000633955.1 Camelina sativa
CGGCTTTGCTAGCACAGGTGTTAGAGCGGTTACCACCAGTGGTACCGGCTCAGGCTCAGGTAGTGCCACCAGTGGTGGCAGGGGAGCGGAAGCCAGTGGCTGCGGATGCAAGGGT
Organism: Camelina sativa; assembly: GCF_000633955.1. Classification (NCBI taxonomy): domain Eukaryota; kingdom Viridiplantae; phylum Streptophyta; class Magnoliopsida; order Brassicales; family Brassicaceae; genus Camelina; species Camelina sativa. The sequence goes on from NC_025696.1 coordinate 17,984,258, forward strand.
CCATGCTCGTTATCTCAGCATGTTGACAGAGATGGGTCGGTTGCGTACAGAGCAGTTTTCGGGAGGTGTAGATCCTACTGCTGCGGATGCGTGGAGGACGAGAGTGGAACGTAACTTCCATACTCTAAGATGTCCTGAGGAGTTTTGGGTGGACAAAGGGGTCTACTTTTTGAGTGGTGATGCTGAGTTGTGGTGGAGATCTGTGGCTGCTAGGAGGGTGCAGCGGGAGATGACTTGGGCTGACTTCGTTTTGGAGTTCAACCGCAAGTATTTTCCTAGAGAGGCATTGGATCGTTTGGAGGTGCAGTTCCTTCAGTTGTCTCAGGG
>NC_025696.1:17989265-17992416 GCF_000633955.1 Camelina sativa
GACAATGTGTGGTCTTTGTGACGGGCTTTTTAGCCAGAGTGTCTTTGTGACGGTCCTCTTTAGGACATTTGTGTGGCGTTGGTGGCGGTCCTTTTTAGGACATTTGTTTGGCCTTTATGGCGGGCTGTTTAGCCAGAGTGTCTTTGTGACGGTTCTTCGGGACAGATGGCCTTTGTGGCGGGCTGTTTAGCCAGAGTGTCTTTGTGACGGTCCTTCGAGACATATGGTCTTTGTGACGGTCCTTCGAGACAGATGGTCTTTGTGGCGGGCTGTTTAGCCAGAGTGCCTTGGTGGCGGTCCTCTTTAGGACATTTGTTTGGCCTTGGTGGCGGTCCTCTTTAGGACATTTGTTTGGCCTTGGTGGCGGTCCTCTTTAGGACATTTTTTTGGCCTTGGTGGCGGTCCTCTTTAGGACATTTTGTTTGGCCTTTGTGGCGGCCCTTGTGGCGTGTATATGATCCTTGTGTGGTCATATGGTATTCCAGTGAGGGAATATGTGGCTGGTAGAACATTGTGATGTTTCTACGCGAGTCACGGGAAGGAAACCTGGATAGGGATAGGACTCAGACGTGTTCAGAATCGTTTGCTCGCGACTCTTGGGGGACTTAGGTTCTCCTAGTACTGCCATATTCAGAGACTTTGTGGCTCGGGAGTATGGTTGGTATATCGACTTCGGATGACGATCCGGGGGCGCGCTGTAGGGTGGCAACCCGAGAGACGAGTTTGGACTTTTCCTTATATATTATGGCATGCGGGCTTCGGCCTGATGAGGAGCCAACATTTGGCATGCAGACTTAGGTCTGATGAGGAGCCAATAAAAACTCAAGGTTTAGGCCTATGAGTAAAGGAAAGTCCAAAAAGTCAAGAGCAAATGACGCCTGGAGCGTGAGTCTATCGCCTAGAGGTGACCTTCTGTAGATCGGTCGGAGGAGTGTGGGCCGTGGAGACGGTTGCACGGGAGTCCTTGACTGATGGTTGTTCGAGATTCGAGGACGAATCTAGATTGGTGGGGGAGAATTGTAACATCCGCAAACCAAAAATTGGTTTTTGGGGATGGGTGTCGATCGACACCAAGGGGGTGTCGGTCGACACCACTTATTTTTCGGTTCGATCAGAATGAGTTTTTAATCGATTTGGTTCGGTTTGGTTTAAGGAAACCATTGAACCGGGTCTTTAAAGGAAGGAAACGACCTAGGTCGTGTTCCAGAGGTTGTGGTCGCCGTTTTTGTTTGAAAAAGAGGAAAAGAGAGAAAACAAGTGTTCTTGAGATTGTGAGTGAGATTGGGAGATTTCTTGGCTGTTCTTGAGAGATTGGAGGCTGGGAAGGTGCTAGAAGCTTGCTAGGAGTGAGGGATTCGTCCTTATTGGTCAGAAACTTCCTGCAAAGAGGTGAGTGCATGACCATGGCTTATCTAAGCTAAGATCTCTAGATTCTATGTGATTTGGTGCTTATGTGGTTGTTTCTTTGAGTTCTCTATGATATTTCGTTGCTGTCTGGGCTGGGTTTGGCTTCTGGGAGTGCAAGGAGCGGATTGGAGAAGCTTGGAGGCGAGATTCGGAGTTTCTGATCGAGGGAAATCGCTGCTCGGCATCGGTGTCGGTCGACACCAGTTGGGGTGTCGGTCGACACCAACGCGAGGACGGCTCGGGACTTTAGCGAGTGTCGAACGATGCCATGTGGAGGTGTCGGTCGACGCAAACTAGGGTTTTCGGGAGTGTCGGGCAGGGTGTCGGTCGACACCAGTTTGGTGTCGGTCGACACCAGATAGTCAGTGTCGATCGACACCATCTGGTGTCGGTCGACACCCCTTGTTCAGTTACGATGGACGTTGCATGCTATGTATATTGCCTGGTTTGTTTTATTGATTGTTGTTTGTGGCATGTAGAGATCTTATTGCTTGTGTGTATAGCCCAGTAGATGGGAGGATTGCCTCACTGAGTGTTTATCAAATACTCATGCATCTCAATTTGTGTTTGTGGTGCAGGTAAAGGCAAAGTGTGATCGTGGAATCAAGGCAATGAAGAGGAGGATGTTCTAGGGACTCGATTGGATGTTGTCTGGCATTGCTAGGTTGCTAGAGTTGGGTCATTAGAAACATTGCTAGGTTGCTGGTTCCTTGTTTCTTGTTGTTTGGTATTGGGATATTGTCTTTGCTATAATATTGGTTTGTTATTGGTTATTATTGGTTTATTATTGGATATTGATTATGTTATTCCGCTGTTGAATGTGTTGGTTAGGTGGCTAGTGGGTATGGGACCACTAGCTGTAGTTTATTTTATTATATTATATTCATTATTTATTATTAAAAAAAAAAAGGTCGGTCGTTTCAGTCAACCAGAAGATTTTGATGATCCAGTAGTAGAAGAAGAAGTTGGATCAGACGCTGAAGATAGAAATTCTGATATCGAATTAAATACTAACGACGAAAATAATTTTCAAATTGTTTTATGTCATTTATACTCTTTTGAAAAAATTGTATTTTCAGATTTTTCTTTCTTTCCAATATTGAAACTATTTTCTTATCTAATTGTAGTCACAAAAGTGGTAATACTATATCACAATTTATGGCTAAACACACAGGTAATTAAAATAGTGACTAACTATGACAAGGTAGTTACAAAATATTTGTAACTAAAAGTGACGTAAATAGAGTCACAAAAATCGTATAATTTAGCTACCTTATTTAGTTACAAATCCGTATATATACTAGATATTAACCCGCGGTACACCGCAGGGATATTTTTTATATAAAAAATGTAATTTATTTTATAGATTAATTGTATATATAACTAATATTTAATTTGTATTTTTTAAAAATGTACAAACTCACTTGGTATAACTAATTAGCATGAATGATCTTTTATAATTAAGCTGCCAAACAAAAATACAGTAACATTTCACAAGAATAATTATTTAATCAAAAATCTAGAATGTCAGAAATCTATGTAGTAGATAAAATAAAATAAAAATATTAGAAGAATTGATCAAGATGAAAATTCACTTGGTACTTCTAATTTAAGTATTCGATTCATGCTTTATATTATCCTACACAAAAACACAATGCAGAAAACAAAAAGTAAACGAACATAAGTAAAAAAAAATGGCCACGGATAAGCAGTTAAGCCAAGATAACGCAAATTAAAAGCAGGC
>NC_025696.1:17992471-18058362 GCF_000633955.1 Camelina sativa
GGGGGGGAGAGATCTAAGATGATGGATCCTAAAGAGAGCTGACCACAATCAGCGACAACCCCTACTTCGATGGCTTCCCAAACGAATATCCGACCTTCTCGATGACCTTGACGACGTCTAACCCTTCCACGACCTGCCGAAACACCACATGCTTACCATCGAGCGAATCGGTCTTCACTGTGTAGATGAAGAACTGAGATCCGTTGGTGTTGGCTCCGGCGTTCGCTATCTACAGGATTCCTGGTCCCGTGTGCTTCCTCTCGAAATTCTGGTCATCGAACTTGGCTCCGTAGATCGACTCGCCGCCTGTTCTGTTCCCGGCTGTGAAGTCTCCTCAAGTTTATGATGAAATCTCCTCCCTGGCACATGAAATTATTCATAGGATAGTTAGTTATGGTTAGCTTAAAGAAAACAAAAAGTAAACGAACATTAAAAAAAAAACAGAGTGAAAATGAGAGATGACTCGATTGCAGTCGAAAATGGTTTTTATAGACTTGCTGAAACATAAATTTCGGAGCGAATAATTTGATTTTTAACTTAAACTTTCAATTTATTGCTAAAATTTTTTAGATCACAATCTTAACAAAAGAAACTGATAGAGATATATTAGGAAACAGTATTTACAAATTCAAAATAATCTAAAATCGAATATTTTAAACCCAATTGGTAATAAATTAGATATTATACGATAATCATTAAGTATAGATAATTTTGGTAAGTAAAAAATTACTAAATAATAGGAGCGAAATTAGTAATAAAGATTGATTCAAATAATAAAAATCATAATTAAGAGGTTAGTAATCCGATACTAAAAATAAGGAAAATAGGATCCGCGTCACTCTATTCTTGATCCGAATCTATTATTCCTAAACCGATTAATATTAGTTTCTTAAATCGATTAATTAATAATTAACTCAATGGCAGTCTTGTAAATAAGTAGGCCTGGGCAAAATACCCGGATCCGAATATCCGATCCGAACCCGATCCAAAAAACCCGATCCGAATCCGTATCCGAAATTGTAAAATACCCGAACGGGTTCTAAATCTCTAAATCCGAAAATCTGAATCCGAATCCGATCCAAACCGAAATCCGAACGGGTATCCGAATATACCAACATTATTAATATATAGTAATAATATATTAGTAATATTTATAATTGTAATAATATGTGTTCAAAATATTCAGATTTTTAGATATTTTCGACAATTTGAAGTATTTAAACTGTCTATTAGTAAATTTGGGTAGTAAATACTCTAAATTTTTAGATATATTGCGTATTATTGAATAATTTAGACTAAATTAGATACTAAAATTTTGAGTTTTGTGAATTTCGGGTAATCCGAATCTGAACCCGAAATACCCGAACCGAACCCGATCCGAACCCAAAGTCTAGAGATACCCGAACGGGTCCTATACCTCTAAACCCGAAAACCCGAAAACCCGAAATACCCGAACCGAACCCGAACGGGTACCCGAATGCCCAGGCCTATAAATAAGTTTGAAGTTGAGGATTTATTTTATAATTGTACTTGGAAAATNTAGGGATAGGACTCAGACGTGTTCAGAATCGTTTGCTCGCGACTCTTGGGGGACTTAGGTTCTCCTAGTACTGCCATATTCAGAGACTTTGTGGCCGGGATTATGGTTGGTATATCGACCNACTAAAATTTTGAGTTTTGTGAATTTCGGGTAATCCGAATCTGAACCCGAAATACCCGAACCGAACCCGATCCGAACCCAAAGTCTAGAGATACCCGAACGGGTCCTATACCTCTAAACCCGAAAACCCGAAAACCCGAAATACCCGAACCGAACCCGAACGGGTACCCGAATGCCCAGGCCTATAAATAAGTTTGAAGTTGAGGATTTATTTTATAATTGTACTTGGAAAATGTATATATAGATTGGTAATAAATTAGATATTATACGATAATCATTAAGTATAGATAATTTTGGTAAGTAAAAAATTACTAAATAATAGGAGCAAAATTAGTAATAAAGATTGATTCAAATAATAAAAATCGTAATTAAGAGGTTAGTAATCTGATACTAAAAATAAGGAAAGTAGGATCCGTGTCACTCTATTCTTGATCCAAATCTATTATTCCTAAACCAATTAATATTAGTTTCTTAAATCGATTAATTAATAATTAACTCAATGGCAGTCTTGTAAATAAGTTTGAAGTTGAGGATTTATGTCATAATTGTACTTGGAAAATGTATATACAAATTTGTAATTAGATATTTTGTAACAAATTCAACATAATTAATGACCAAAAATAGTTACCTTTAAGCCAGTTATAATAATATAACTAAATAGTGACATATTTATGACCATATTAAATATATCACACTTTTGTATGTAAATCGTCATAATATTCTGACCGAACAAATGGTCAAATTTTTCTGTCACAATATTCACTTTTTTTTTTTTTGTGTTCAGTCAACGATTTTGCCCTTGCATTACAAGGGTATCAACAGTTTTACTCTTTAATGTACAAAACCTATTTTTTTTTTCTTAAACTATAGATTTTCTAGAGTAAATTTAGATATTTTGAAATTACTTCTAGTGTATGGTTATGTATCGTACAAAGTTAGGTTTTGATTATGCATTAAATTTTGAGAAGAAGATACTCATGCATGCAAAAGATAGCTATACATGAGAACTGAGAAATCATGAGATAAATAATTAGAAAATAAAAAACTATAGGATTTTCTTTCTTTCAATTGGTTACCAACGGCGTAACTAGAATTACAATAAATCTTGGTAGCTCAGGTGGCTAATTCCTGAGTTAGTTAACAAAAGTTGTTGAAGGTTCGATTGCCTTGAATTAATTAGTCATCATAAAGATGTTTTATGAGTCTCTTTTTTTTAATGCCTTGGTGCCTTAAAAGAATTGCTTTATTCTATTTGTCATTATGGACAAACTTGTGTGTATTCATCAAAGTTTCCAAAATGTGATATCTAACTATTATCGCAAAATATAAATTCGAACCAAAATTCTATAGGAAAATAAAAAAGTTCGAGACAAGAACCAAACTGAAGAAAAGAAAAAATACTCTAAAAAAAAAAGAAAAAACAAACAAACGAATTAAACCATGTCAGCTTCTGCACTAAGACCATATATAAGATACGTTAAAAGATTTGTACCCTCAAATTGACGACAAGTATCATACTGTGTTGGCCACAAGTTACCGTGAATCTTGTTCCGCAAGTCATAGAATGGATATCCCTTATGATTCTTCCACTCTCCCCAAAGCTGCACATACTCACGAACTTTGTCTTGTAGGAACAATGACCGCTTCATGTAATTGGTAGATGCCCGAAGGTTACCGTATTTACTATCAGCTTCTTGTTGCCATCCTCCTACGGTCTCTCTCAAAATCCTGATATAGTCAATATCCGGTTGATCTAGATAACTTTTTTCATTTTTATTGGCATCGGGCTTATAATATGCGGTTGATAATTCAACTACAAGGAAAAGGAGGAAGAATTTTATGGCCAGCTGAGACATTGTTGAAGACATCAACTAGTTTTTCTGTTTCTTAAAGTTCAAGTGTGATGATTCAAGTTTGTAAATATATACTTATATATATACGTGCTTCTCGACTTCTTTTTCCAATTGGGATTAGGGTTTAGTTTAATAATTATCGTTTGTGTATCTATATATACATTTTTTGAGACAATTATAAAAAAATCCTGAAGTTCCCACTTATTTACAACCATACCATTGAGTTAATTTTTGAAAAAACACAGATTGGGTTCGATTCTTAAACGTTAACATAACAAGCCCAAGCCCAACTAACACAATCATTCCTTCGATTGAGACAAAAAAAAAAACAATAATAATTTTTAAATAAAATTACAAAGAGACAAGTTATAGGTATAGGTAATTTTTAAATAAAATTACAATAAAATAACTTTTGTATTTATAGGTATTTACCCAAAGGTCCCAACTAACACAAATTATTAAGTTTTCCTACCTTCTTTAAAGAAGTGTTTTTAATACCTAATACACTATTATAAAGACATTTGATCCATACTAATAAGTAACAAATGCTATAAATCAAATAACCCAATTATGCTAAGACAACACTCCACCGTTTTAATCGAATTGCACAACTATAAATACAAAAGTGTTAAAATTATATATAGATGAAACAACCTAAATTACGGTTGACAAATTATAATATATTCATCTAATTATAAAAAATTATAGAATTACAAAAATATTATCCATACATTGTAAATAAAATACAAAATCACAAAAACACACTCAGTGTTTATTAAAGTAAAGTAAATTATTAGAACAATAAGGATATTTTACATTTTTAACCTGCGGTCAAGCAATAAATATACACACTAATTATTATACAATACATAATATATTAGACGCTAAAACAATAGTACATTTAAAAAAATATAAAACATTTAGTTCACAGAAAAGCAAAAAAAACACCATTCAGTTACATATAGATAAAATAATAAATAAATAATTTTATACATCCTTAAACAAAACTATAGTCCCGCGGTGTACCACGGGTGAATATCTAGTACTATAGATCTTGGAATTCATATTTGTTTTTAGGAATTATTTAAATATAGAAAATGATAGCAATAATCAGATTCCAGATTATTAGGGAACAAGTTTATCACCTTTTCTTTATAATTATATCCCATTAACAAATTATTTTAATTTAGGCATACAATAAATCAGTAAAAAATATAATAACCCTAATCCCAAGAGAAAAAAGAGTGGAGAAACTTTTGTCTCAATTATATATATATATATATATAAGCCTTATTAGAAATCAGAAGGAATACAAAATTAAGAAATTTTAAGAATCCTAATAATTAGATGTCTCTCTCCATAAAACTCTTCATCATGTTCTTATTGATTGAATGTTCCACTGCAAAACCTATACGGCAACGTGATCTAGATCTAGACATTGACTATTCCAGTTTCTTCAAAGAGATGATTGAAGGATGGCAACGTGAAGCAACTGAGAAATACCCTTTTAAGCCAGATTTCGACAACTATGACGGCTCCTCTTTCCGACAATACCTTGACCAACATTCTGCCAACATATCTTTTTTTCTACAAGGCAAGGCTCAAGCTTATGTTTGTCAGTGGAACAACTGGAAGCCATACCGTGACTTGGGGAACAAGATAGGTGTGTTGTGGCCATTAGAAGATAAAGCTAATTGTCCTCAAATTGAAGCAATGAATCTCCTGACCTACATGATACATGGCCTGAGTCGTCGTTACAACATTCTACGTTTATTGAAGTAATTGTTAGTTTTTTTTTCCTTTTCTAATTAGTTTGACTTATATTTTTTTAGTTGATTAATATTAATTTTATCTTTGCTTTTTGATTCTGGAAGTTCTATACAAAAGCATAAGATTTTCCATGGAGTAGTTATTCTCACGAAATAATCTTCCGAGTTTGCTTATATTTTTTTAGTTGATTACTATTAACTGTTAGTTGTTTTTCTCGTTTCTAATTAGTTTGTCTATGGTTTTTGGCTTATATTTTTTCAGTTAATTACTACTAATTTTGGAAGGGTTATACAAAAAACATATAAGATTTCAATGAAGTAGTTATTCTTACAGAATAGTATTCCGAGTTTGCCGTACCCAAATAATTCAAAAAATAAAAACAGAGAAGTGATCCTTTTTTCAGATTATTTTTTTATAAAATAGATATATACTAGTAATTTTCTTTATATAATAAGATAGGGATTGAAGAAGTTAATAGGGTGCATGGCGTTTATAAGAAGTAACCATATGTTACTCTATAAATTTAATAAATATTATGTTCAGTTGAGTTGAGTGAAACAAATTGTGTCATACCTGCTCTGCTGCTTTGTTCAAAATAGCATGAAACAAAAACGGGAATAGGATGCTATGACTAGTATATGAATCAAATAATTATTATATTATATATGAAATCAAATTGTGTAATATATATACATATGAATCATATATTCTATCTATTTGGTAAGATTTTTAATTTATTAGTGTTAATAATATTACTGATACATAAGCAAAATTAAAATTATCTCCATCATGTTATTCTATAACTCATAACTAGGTGATACCCCGCGCTACAGCACGAGATTATATATTTTGTTAGTTACTTTTTTGTAATTTGTATTTTTGTAATGTAGTTTTTTTATTTTAACTTATTTTCTTTGTTTATATAGTGTTTATTTATATATTTGGAGTTATAAAGTAAATTGGAAATCCTAATAGAGTAAGTATTTTGTAGAATATTTCTTTTCACGGAAACAGATACACCGCAATATTGGATAGTAGTTTTGTAGTAAAATGCATTTGCTTGATAGGTCGGTAATACACAACAAAATCAGCCGTAATAGCTCAATAATTTTGATCAAGCTAGGGATGCAATGGCTAATAACCAATTTTCATTGCATAAATTGTATAAAACTCTAAATTTCAGAAATGTAAACTGATTGTTGCTGGAAAAAAAACAAAAAATTGATTGTTGTTGAATAAAATAACTCATAGTTTATAAGAATGTAGTTTGGATATAGGAGAGTATAGCGTAAATCAATAACTTAATTAATGAAATAAATAATCCTTACAATCAAAACATAGTCTGAGCGAACGTATTAGAAAAAAAAATGATTATAATTAAAATTTTTTGCTTGTGTGTTTCGGTTTTTTGGTGTTATGAGCTCTGGTGAATAAGCAGTATTTATAGACTTATAAGGAGATCCTAAGGTTGTAGGTGAGTGATTAGCAATATATGGAATATGCGAGTAATATACCAATGATTAAGAATATGCAATATTGGTTTCCATTTGCTATTAATTATATGATTTCCAGTTTCCATATAATCTAAATCTAAGATGTAATTAAGATATTTTAGTTTCTATAATCTTAAAATATTGAATGTTGTTTGACTTGTTTAATTAGCATTGAAGATCGAGATAATTTTGGGAACAAAGATATTGAAAGATTATTCTGATTTATGCTTTATTTAGGATACTATTATGGTTCTTAGAATCACAAAATATTCCTTTTTAAAGATTATTTGTTAAGATCGAATCTCGGTAATTAAGAAAATATCCAAATTTTTGGTAATTAAAATTTATGGTTTTCATTTAAATACCTTAAAGAAAAATGAAATCAGAGTGTTTGTCTATAACGAATAACTCTGTTTGGGATCTTAAATAACTAATCTTGAATGAAATAATATACTCGATCCGAAAAATATTAATCTGGAGTACAAACAGATCTGCAGGTTTTTTTCCTTCTGTTGTCGGATATTTTAGGATCCGCGTCCCGACCCATAATTTTTAAGTGATCGATCGAGGGTATAATGGTCATTTTTCAAAAACGAAACTATAGGTTAATTATATTAAATTTTGTGATGAAAAACCTACCAAAACCAAGTCATGGTCCATTTTGAGTCTAGGAAGTACTTCTGCTTTAATAGTATAGATTACAATATCTAGTTAAATAAAAATCACTATAAGCTAGTATATGAAACGTTCAAAGTCTTAAAATTCGTGTGCTCTCTTTCCCATCACACTTTCACGCACACCTAAGTTCTACACATTATTATCATTGTTGGGACTTATAAAATACTAACTTGAAGCAACTAGTCAAATTAAATCACAATCCTAACTCCCAAGAACAAAAGAAAAACTCTTTTCTTCCATTCGTGGACTCTTTCTTCAACTCCTGGAGCAATGAATCTCCTAGTAATCCTACTTCTATCCATCCTTTCAGTTTTTGGCGTTGTCTCCTGCACGGTGGAAGAGACAGGCCGTGAGATCATTGATGCATTGGCTCATGCAACTTTTGAAGAATGGTCATCGGTTTTCCTAGAAACCAATGACCATTCTTCAAAAGTTGCATGAGCCAATGCATGCATCAATGATCTCACGGCCTGTCTCCTCCACTGTGCCGAGGTTATCCCATCCACACTCTTCATCCCAAACTCTTCCACCAACGGGAGCGTTGATAGTGAGAAGGTGGCTTACCACATTGTGCCTGAGAGGCTTGAGTTTGCGGATCTTGTCTCAAAGGCAAGTCGATCGAGACTACCCACTCTTCTCAACGGCTCCTCCATTCTGATAACCAACAATTCTGACTCTTATTGTACGGTTGACCGCGCTCTCGTCATCGAATCTGACATCTTCTGTAAATGCGGATGAGGCAATAATAAAGTGCAGAAAGTAAATAACACAAGAACTTTGTTAACGAGGTTCGGTTTTTCATACTCCCCGGGACCACGTCCAGATTTCGATTCCATTAGAACAAGAAAGCAAATACAACCTATTCGCAAACGCGTAAATCAAGCACAACCCTCTTAATTTACCGCTCCGTTCTATAACATGAAATCTTAAGGATAATTCTCTACCCTTAACTAGACTAACACCAAACCTAGATTTAAACCAAGATAACCTAACCTTGGGCTAAACTCCCCCTGAGCCTAGACTTCAATCTTCAACTCTCTTGAGCAACCTTCACACACACGTCACACAGATGAACAAAGAAGCTTGAACAACACAAGCACCAAACCGCGAAACTATGCCACACACCAACACAGAAAGCTGTCTAGGGTTCTAACCTTTATGCCTCAGCTCTCTTGCTTCTCTAGGACGTGCCTAACACCTCCTTATATACCCATCAATACTTCCTAATCACCATAGGAATAGATTTCCAAATCTCATAAGAAAAAAACTTTTTCCTTTTTGCTCTTTTCCTTTTTGCTCTTATGCCTCAGCTCTCTTTAAAATTTTGTGTTCGATGGTTTTATTTGTATTTCATTAATTTAATTAATAAAATATGTTTAAGATTGAACCTAATTTAATTAATACGTAGTTTGTTTTTAAATTGTCAAAGTATTCATTGAAATTATAGAATAATTCATGCTTTAGTTGTCCAATTTAGAAATATTAACTACACGGTTAATTCCACATATTAATTTGTCGTATTTGAGGTTTTTCTTGGTTAGCAATTTAAAGGTAGTTGTATGTACTTCTAAATGTACAGTCTAATGAAATTAAAACCATAAAAATAAACATTGTCGAAACATATTCCAGGGAGTAGTCATTGAATCAAATTTTTTTTTTTTCCTTTTTATTTGGTCTTGAATCAAATATTTAAAGCTTAACATTTTAAAGTAAACAAAATATCCAAAGGGAGTAGTCAAGTCATTAAATCAAGTATCCAAAGCTTAAATTTCTAAAGTAAAGCCACAAGTTTTTCCTTTCAGTATTGGTTTTTGAACCTGCACATAGACACAGTAGAAAATAACAGTCATTAAAATTGATGCACATAAAGAGATTATGCAGATGAGGATTTGACACTTACTTCTCGTGTAGTTCCTTAATAAGTGTTTCTTGTTCTTTGCTAAAGGAACTCACTCTCTTTCTGGTGATTCTGTTTCAAAATCAATAGATAAAAGCCGTTATCACAGATCCATCGGATGAGAACAGGGCTAGTTAATGCTAATGACAAATATTATAAGAAAAGCATCCAGTCAAAATATTATACAAAGAGCTTAAATCAAGAAGGCATAGACAGAGACATAAATTGTTAGAAAAACTAGAGATCGGAACGTATAACCTGTAGCAAGGATCCCATAGTCTATACTCGACTTCTTGTCCAGCAGTTAACAATCACAAGACCTCAATCTAAATCTGGAACTGGAACTCTCAATTCCAAGAGTCAGCAGACAGCAACTTTCACAAATTTTAGAAACTAAAACAGATATCATAGTCGCTGCCATCTCATTGCCTCAACAAATTTATTTTGCCAAATCAACAAATTTTGGAATCATTGACTAATCAAAAACAAGAATGAATAGAGTAACCACAAAATCCAGAAAATTCCCAATCATCAAAGCTAGACTCACTGACACTGTTTAAGCCATGCCTTACATTATCAGTTTTCCTCCATCAAGAATATAACAAAGCTTCATATAATCTGTCGAGTAATTTTCTCAACAGGAAAAGAAGAATAATCACTAATTAAGATTTTTTTTAAATCTCCAGAATTTTAAATATTAATAAGATTTTTTTCAAATCTATACTAAATAAAAGTAGGAGCTACAAGCTCCTTAAGACGTCCATATAGGATTTTAAGCAACCTATCAGGATTTGACATGTCATAATTCATTAATTAACATTTTCTAAATTTCTAGAATTTTAAATTTATGGATATTAAAAAAACTATGTACAACGTTCCATATCGGCTAAAAATCTTTTAGACAATGGTTCAGAACCTGTATAAATAAGACTAATATGCTTCCAACAACGAATGAGCAGGAAAGCTTGATTTATCAAGCGTCCAAGTTTAAACGTTTTATTCGGTTTGATCCAGTTTTTTATTTGATCAAATTAAAACTTTAAAAAGCTTCAAAAAAATATGATCATATTTTAAAATTTTAAAAGTTTAAATATTATAAATATTAAAACTTTTAAAAGTTCTTAGCTTTTAAAAAGATTTTAAATATTATAATTTTAAATTTTAATAAAATATTATAAATATTGAAACTTTTTAAAAGGTTCAAATATTATATTTCAAAACCTTTTAAAAGTTTAAAATATTATAAATATTGAAACTTCTTAAAGTCTTAGCTTTAAAAAGGTTTCAAAATATTATAATTTATAAATTTTAAAAACTTCCTAGCTTTTATAAAGTTTTAAGAGAATTATAATTTATAAATTTTAAAAGTTTAAAATATTATAAATATTGAAACTTTTAAAAGGTTCAAATATTAAAAATATTTAAACTTCATAGAATTTTTTAAAATATTACAATTACTTAAACCTCCATAGAAATCTTAAAATATTATATCTATACTAATAAAAAGTTGAAGCTATAAACTCCTAAAGATGTCCATAGAGGATTTTAAACAACCAATAAGAATAGGATATTACACTAATTAACATTTATGAAAATATATTAGTAATCTATATTATTAAGATTTTTTAGAAAAAAGTAAAATCTATAGAAATAAAAGAAATATGTACAACGTCCCATATCGGCTAGAAAATTATAGAAAAAAGCTGAGAACCATTATAAATAAAAATACTATGTTTTAACTATAAATTAGCAGGAAGCTTGATTAATCAGGTTTCCAAATTGAAAAGTTTAATTTGATTCATTTTAGCAAATTAATAATTTTAAAGGTTTAAATATTGATGTTTTAAAATTTTATAAATACCTCCATAAAAAGTTTAAAATATTTTAACTATTTAAACTCTAAAAACAATTGTTACAAATATTTAAACTACATCTAAAGTTTAAAATATTTAAAATATTTAATCTGTATTTTAAAGTTTAAGAATTACTAAATATTATATATTAATTTTTTAATATCTTGAAAATATCTTAGTTATCTCCGTTTGTGCTTTATATCTCTTATGAGCTGTAAAACATGTTTTTTTTTGTGTATGACTTTAGAGATGATTTGATATTCTTGCAGTAAAAATTTTATTTTAAGTCTAAGAAAGAAACACTGACTCGCAAGACTGACTCGCAAGACCTTGATTTGATGTTATTTGAGTTTAAAGAGGAAGGATGGACGAAAAGCACAAATATTGTTTTAACTATACATATGTTCATATTACTTTTTCTGCAAGTAAGGTTTTTGGTTTGAGAAGTTTCAATATGTGTGGAACTAAAACTGAATAAGTATATGGATGAAATTATCAATAATTGGGTGCATGTGTTGACTATGTTGGTCTTCATGAATTGCGCAAATTTTATGAGAAAAAAAAAAGATTTTGGTCTTGGAGTTTGATGGGTTAACAAGTTGTGTGGTAGTCTTAAAAAAGATTTTTCAGTGGAAGAATGTGAAGAAGTTGACGAGGAAGAAGAAGAAGAGTATAATGAATAACTGGAAGGTAAAAGTAATGATGACAATTACCATAAAATTTGACAATGAAAATGACAAGAAATAATATGAAGAATAAGAAAACATTGAATAAAAAAATGAAAACATAGGTGGTAACGATCAATTAAATATGAAAACGAGATAAATTTATGATTATAATTTTTTTTTTGTTTTTCTTGTGGTCAAAAAATGGTTTAGGATATGTGAGGTCACCAGTTTGATCCGCCACACCTGGATGTCGAGTTAAATTCATGATTTTTTTGATCGGATTTAATTTTATAACATAAGTGATTTTTATATTTTTAAGAATTGTGTATCTGAAATTTATTTTTTTCCTTAATACTAATTTAAATTTTTATAAAATAATATTTCATCAAAAATCATCAATCATATATAAATTTTATCAAAATATATCAAATAAACCCAAGCGTAGCGTGGGTTCAAAACCTAGTCTATACTAATAAAAGTAGAAGATCTTAAGGCTATCCACATGGGATTTTAAACCACCAATAGAAATTAGACATATCACTAATTAACATTTTTTCTTAAGGTGTCCACATAGTATTTAAAACAACCAATAGAAATTAGACATTTCGTTTATTAACATTTTTGAAAATATAGTAGTTTTCTATATTATTAAATTTTTTATAAAATGGAAAATTTTAAATCTATGAAAATAAAAGACATATATATATATATATAATGTCCCACATTGGCTAGAAAAGTTTTAGACAATGGTTCAGCAGCATTATAAATAAGACTAATATGCTTCCAACAACGAATAACCAGTAAATCTTAATATATCAAGCGTCCAATTCTAAAAATTTATTTGGTTTAATATGATGTTTTATTTGAGCAAATAAAAACATTTAAATTTTTCTAAATATTATAATATTTAAAATTATAAAAAGTTTAAATATTATAAATATTGAAACTTTTAAAAGTTCTTAGCTTTTACAAAATTTTAAAAATGAACATGAAGCTTGATTTATCACGCATCCAAATTTAAAAGTTTAATTCGATTTATTTCGGTTCTTTATTTTAGAGAATTTAAACATTTTAATATTTAAACAATAATATAATTTCAACCAATTTAGATTACATATACAATTGATTTCTTGTTCTTTAGTTTAGACAATAATAAAATTTCTAACAATTTTAAACAAAAAGTAAGTTGTGTAGTACTTCAAAACAAAAAGGTTTTGAATGATTATTCAGTGATAGAAAATGAGAAGCAGACGAAAGTTATGTGGTAATTTAAAATAAAAATGTTCTCAATGATTATTTAGTGGAAGAAAGCGGGAAATCAGACAAGAAAAAAAAAGAATAAGAGTATAACAAAGAAGCAACGGTGAAAATAACGATTACAACTACCATGCAAAATTAAAAATGAAGATGACGAGAAAGAATATAAAGAGTAAATGAGAAAAAATGAAGACATAAGTGATGGTGTTCAATTGAATTTGAGAAACCAAAACTGGTTCATGATTTTTTTGATCAAATTTTTTTAACTTGAGATTTTCTTATTAAAATTCTTGTCTAAATAATAACTTAAAATTTTCAGAAGTTAATATTTTATAATTGTCATCAATTATATATGTGACAATCCGTCTCGCGGACCCCACTAGCCCCCCGCTAGCTGCCGCAACGGACCGTCCGTGGACCCTGCTAGCCCCCCGCTAGCCGTCCTAACAGATTTCAAGGTGGCTCTGCAGGGCATCGATCCTAACCCATTACTGTGGATATCCAAATCCACCAGTAGGTTATTGGTGCGGCAGGCGTTCCTCGAACCCTGGTCTCCACCCTTTAACAACCTTCCCACAAAACAAGCTGTCACCAATTGATCTGGTCAAGCCTGACGTCTTCCACAGCTGTAGAGAGTTTGGAGTTGATTTCCCCCATTTCGTCAAGTTCTTTCATGAGCGGCTAATGTTACATGAAGGAAACAAACATGAGTTCCATATATTGGTTTAGATTAACGACTAAAAGTGGTAGCTGAGAACTGAGAATTATTTTACCCATGGAGTCAATATAGGTTGTGCAGTAGTTAAAGACGCAAAGAGTAGTTGCTGCAGGTTCTGAATATGGGTACACCTGAGAAACAGAGAGGAGGCAATAGTGATGGCTGGAGCTAAGACATACCCTGATAAACAAACAGAGACTGTATTTATCAAACATATATGTACATAAGTTTTTAACTTGCAATTTTCATGATAAATCATAGAGGATACTAATAAAAAAACAAGCAAACGTAAAACCCAATTGGGAAAATTTCTCTGCTTCCATGGAAGGAAAGCAAAAACCCATAATTCAATTTCCCCACTAATTCATCTAGGTTATGAGTTTTTTAACATTAAATCCTCAATCTCTTCACTTGATGTTGATTATATAAGAATTTGCGCGTACGTTTAGAAACGAGAATGCAAGTGGGATGTGAAAGCAAAATTGGACGAAGAGGAACATCGAAAATGGGTGAAACTGATCTTCACTTTTGATGCTCTGAATCACAAAACTGATTCTCCATTGCCGAGACTCGAGCAAGAGAAGAGAGAAAGAGGCGAGAAAGAGAGAGAAATGCGAGGAAAAGAGAGAGAAAGACATGTCATTATTTTTTCTTTTTGTCAAAAACATTAGCCAATGAATGGTGAGCATCTCTTACCATCTCTAAGGGCATGTCTAGCTCTGGGCATAAATCGGAACCCGATTATCCAACCCGGAACCCAACCCAAAAAACCAGGTTCGGGTTGGGTTTGGATATAGCTATAAAATCCTATTGGGTTCTATTTTCCAGAATCTATGGGTTCGGGTACCCATCGAACCCGAAAAACAAAACACTAAACCACTTAGGGACCCTATGACTTACCTTTTGTTATCACTTTGTCGATTCTGTTTCCTAAAATCTCTCGAGGTTTGATTCGATATCAATTCATATATATTCATCATCTTAATTCCAAAGACAAACCTGAAAACCCTTGCTGTTGCTAACTTCGCGGAGACCTTATCGTCGCTGCTGAAAGAGATAACCTCACCACCGTCAGCCTTGTCGTGAAATCACTCAGAGGTATGACTTCTGATTTTTGAGGGTTCTTCTTCTTTCTCGAGTAACTTGTCAATTGACTCAATTATGTGATTCTTTTGATTCAAACAACAAACAAAATTCTATAGTATCGAGTATAAACTATTACTAAATTAGATTGTCACTTCTCTGATTCTTGTTTGTTTTTGTGAAAAATATAGCTTAATCTTTAAATTGATCCTTATAGGAGCTGTTTAACACACCATATGGTTGAAGTGTTGATCTACACTGAGCAATGGCTAAAATCTGAAATTCATATCAATGAAAAAGGAGTCTGCACAGTAGAACATTTGCTTTTGGAAGTTGAGCATGATGATGATCTTATGAGAGGTAGGTTTTCTTTTTATTTCTTAACTGTTTCTACAATTTTGAATATGATTTTGATTGTTCTTACTTCTTACGGTTTACATTTGTTTTTTATAGAGTATGAACCTAAACTCAAACATTTGGACAGCTAATCTTGAGAATGAGTCACCTAGATGATCTTTATAGGTTAAGTATATACTATATAGTCTATACTTCTGCATTTGTCATTATTCTCATTGTTGTTATTGACATTTGTTTCATTTTGTTTCAGGAAATATGAAATAAAAGGCATCATTCACCAAGTTTCTACTTTATATCTTCTATTTCTATGTTTTACTCTACTTTATGCAACTTGAATTTGTTATCACTTTTTTTTATCTCTTTTAGTTTTAAGATGTTAAATTTGGAGTTATATTGATATATTATATGCTATTTTTATGTGATTTTGGATGGTAAACTGCAGATTTTGGATGGTAAACTGCAGATTTTTTTCATGTATTTCAGGTGTAGTTCGGGTTTCGGTTCGGGTTTTGGTTGATTTCGGGTACACATTGTAACATCTGCGAACCAAAAATTGTACTTTTGGAGGGGGTGTCGATCGACACCAGTGGTGTATCGATCGACACCAGCAATTCTGGTTTTGACCGGTTTGTTTTAATTGCTGTTTGGTTCGGTTTGGTTCAATTAAAATTCCTAAAACCAACATTTATAAGGAAAAGTCGACTATTGTTTTGGGAAAGAGGGTTTTTGTCGCCGCTTAAGTGTTTTAGAGAGAAAAAGGAGACTTGTGAGTGTTCTTGAGTCTTGGAGAGATTGTTGGTGGTTTTTGAGAGATTGGTTGCTGGGATTGCATCAGAAGCTTGCTAGGAGTGTGTGGTTGCTGGTTTTGATTCAGTTTCTCCTGCAAAAGAGGTGAGTGCATGAACATGGCTTATCTAAGCTTGAGAATTCTATGTTTTGTGATTTTTGAGTTGTCTGATTGATTTCTTGCTTGCTTGTGGTTGTTTTTGTGTTTCTACGTCATTATGTGGCTTATGGATGAGTTTGGGATGATTGGGAAGCGTTGGGAAGCGGAGATCTGCAAGAGAGCATCGAGGAAGATGACGCTCGACATCAGTGTCGATCGACACCATTAGTGTGTCGGTCAACACTAGTGCGAGGACGGCTCGAGAATCTTTGGGAGTGTCGATCGACACCATGTGGAGGTGTCGGTCGACACAACTAGGGTTTTCGGGAGGTGTCGAGCAGGTGTCGGTCGACACCAGGTTGTTAGTGTCGATCAACACTGGTGGTCTATCATCCCTAGCATTATCCAAGATTCCACACAAGGCTATATCTAGCAGTTGGAGCTCATGATCATTCACATTCCCAGTTTCCTTCCTAGCAAATAAAGTGCAGGCTAGGGACTTGTGAAAATACCTCAAGACAGGACTCCTAATTTGAGAAGATTTGGAGCTTGTGGATTTGTAGGGAAGCTTATCTCCTATTGTCAGCCATAGGGATTTCATCTCCTCCTTGTTTACCTCCATGTTCTCTCCATGACCGGCCTTGAAACCATACAGCTCCTCCATCTCCTTGAAAGTGAGTCGGTATTCCTTGTTGCGCACGGAGAAGGTGATGAACCCGATCCCCCCATCGGGTAGCAGGGTCGGGTGGTCTTTGAAATAGTATAACCACAGCGTGGAGAGGAAGTGAACCATCTCCTCCTTGTAGGCTTCAAGGTTGGCTCGCATCATCTGGCCCATGTGGCACATGTCGAAGAGGAACTCAATAATCTCTAGCGATTTCCAACTGTTTTATCGTCTCGCGGTGGGGGTAGCGGGTCCCAACGAAGCTCATCTTGTGGAGGACCTTGAAGAGTTTGGCCGGAGTCTCTACCTCTCTTTGCTTCAGCCTCCTTGACGTCAACCAGTTGCATTCTCTCTGCTTCTCTACATTGTCAGCTACACGGGTGACCATTCCGGACCTCTCTCACCATACTCGTCATACTACCCGATGCCCTACCCGATGAGCTACGCGATGCCTTACCCGATCAACCCCTCGGATGCTGGTCCGAGCAAGTCGTCCGTGCACATAACCGAGCTCTCTGATGAGCAAATCTCGGTGCCTGCTAAAGCCAGTGACGATCTTGGGTACACGTTGGCGAGCATGGAGGCTGCCACAACCTCCTTCTTCACCAACCCATGAGGTACCACTTTCATCCAAACCATTGTTTATACCATTGCATTTTATTTCATTTTGTGTGATTCTCAGACTTCTTTTTCAGAGTTTTATTTACACAAGGGACTGTGTAGTTTAAATTTGGGGGAGGGCCTGAGAATGTATATAACATTGTGTTTTATTTTCTTATTTTCTTTTTTCAAATTTTTGCAGACTAGTTTTATCCATTTGAGTCTGCATCTATTTGCATTAAAAAACAAAAAAAAATTTAAAAATTTAAAAAAAAAAAAAAGAGTGTTCATGTAGTTGCATTTACATATTAGGATTGAGTCTAGACTGCTTCATATAGTATTGTTGCATATACATTTTAGGGGACAATGATTAAAACCACATTGTTTAAAGTCAAACCTTAGGATTGAAGCTATAGCTCTTAATCACGGTTCATTGTTGCTAGATATATCTTTGGAAAAAAATGAAAAATCTTTGTTTAAAACCTTGTGTATTTTGAAAGCTTCTTCCACTTGTGTGAAACTTGCTTGAACATTGTATCATCTCTATATTATTAGACTTAACTTGAACTTAAATTATCTTGCTTATGGAATTTGAATGCTTGCTCATGGTAACTCTAAACTCGGGTTAACACTCCATTTTTGCCAATCTTTTCGTTTAACCCGATTTGTGTTTCCTACCCTTGAACCCAAACCTTATTTTCAAGCCTTGTTGTGAATTGTTAAGTGAGGCCTTTTCATTGTGCTATAGGTTGTGAAACCTTGAGAGTATTGAGAACGACAAAGAACTGGCTCTTGTTTTAGCTAAGTTTAGAATCATTTGGACTAGCTAATAGAATCGGTTTTGAAAGATAGGTGGTTAGCATGATTATTTGGGGTTGGGTTGAGGAATAAAAGAGAAATTAAAGAAGAAAGTCCCTAAGGTTTGGTTTAATTAGCTCTAAGTCTCTAAATAAAAAAAAAAGGGAAGAGAAAAAGATCTTGCTAAGTCTCCTAGAAAAAGAAAAAAAATAATATAGGAATATTATTAGGAGTTTAGCAAAGAAAGAAAAAAAACAAAGAGCTAGATGTTTAAAGTTTAAACCTTAGGGATTATAAAAAGAGAAAAGAGTTAAAATCAAGATTATGGGTAATCTTACTCTAGGGTGTTGGACATAAAGAAAAGTGAATGAGAAAATGGTAGATTAACAAGAGTTAAGCTTTGTATGCCCTCATTGTTCTCAATATTAGATAATTTTTACAACTGTCTAGCATTCCATCTTTTGAGAGAAAATCACCCAAAGATATTGTTTGAAACCACCCTACTAAAAAGCCTTACCCTTGAAACCGATTTAACTTGATTCACTTCCTATTTGCAAGAATTCGCCAAACACTTTAATGAATGTGAAAGAGATGTTCTTTGGAATTGCAAGTCTTTACTGATAGTTGGAGGATGAACTAGATCGATGCATGGTGATAAGCATAGAAAAATATTTGTAAGTATGTGGATTGATCTTAGCACTATTAAACTATCTTTAAGGATTATAGCTTGAATCCTTCGCTTAGCACAAAAAGGTTATGAGTCCCCATTTTTAACCCTCATCCTCCTACTTCCTTTCTAGAGGACTAGGAAGATTTAAGTTTGGGGGTATGATAACTCTCTAATTTACATGTTTTAGACACCTTTTTCCATATTTTGCATTATATAGACTCTAACCACCATTTTTAGTTCATTAACTGTAGGAATTCACATTTAGGCCATTTAGGGTGTTGCATTCTTGCATTTGTGCATTTTGGATGAAAACAAGTTCTTTAGAGCCTAAAATGGGGGAAAAAGGTCAAATCCGAGCATGTACCCGAAGGAGCTATTGAGCAGGAAGAACAGGCTAAACCTCAACCCGATCGAAAAGGATCCAAGAGCAGGAAGAACAACCCAAAGACCTACCCGAAGAACAACCCGACCTTATCCTCGTGCACCACATCGAGCAGACCCTCAGGCAGGACGGAGCAGCTAGGTTAAAAGGGTTTCCATATATAAACCCCCCTCTTCTTCCTCTCGCCCTAGCACGCCGCAGACACTCAAAACAGAGAGCGGGAGCTTCTGAGAGAGATCTTGAGCGACTCAAACACTTTTTCCACTTTGTTAAGATTTATTTTTCATTTCTTTTGCTATTCTTTTTAGTTTTCGATTATGTACACTTCTACTTTTATCTTATTTTCAATACAATGCAATTTTCGTTTATTTGTGTTTTTATGTTTTCTGCAATGAGATCTGAGTAGTAAAACAAAGTTTATAGGGATGGGATAGACAAATATGTGTTCTTGATTGGTTAGGATGTCTTAGCTTGATTGTTTATTTTATATAAATTCCTTTCTAGATTAGTGTTCTTAATGCTATTTTCAGACCGAGAGGTTGAGATTAGATCTAGGGTGTTTTGCCATCGAGAGATGTTGTTGAAATGCTTGAATCAATCAATGCTAGAGATTTACTCACTTAGCCTAAGAGATTAGATGTGTAAGGAGTTTATTGACAATAATGAATCGGTTTGTAATGCCTGCTTGGTCATGTTTCTCCAACGAGAGTTGGGTAGGGGAGTGACCAAGGTTGACTGTTTCTATCACGAGAGTGTTTTAACAAGATTTTAGAGATTCATTGTCTAGGGAATATTTGCTTGAGGCATGTAGGACATCCCATATTGGTCAGGAACACTTAGGAGTCGATTACCCCATCCTTAGGAGCTTTCTTATTTTGATTGTTTAGCTTTATTTTATAACTCGATCCCTTACCTGAACTGGTACTCGATCACCAACCTCGTGTATGCCTTCGAGCTGTTCATCCTTGACTTCTTTACCCGATCACTCCACCCGATCCTGTACTCGAATGCTTGCATCGAGTGCTTAGGTCGTGTGGTTCTTGCTTATTTATTTTCTTTTGATTATTTTAGGATTGTTAGATAAAACCCCAATTATTGCTTGGCTTGAATTGCTTGCTTCTGATCATATCTTATCTGCTAGCATAACAACCATTTGGATTTATAACCCTTTGTACTACAACTGCATAGGGAATTGATACCCTGGGTGAAAATCCCGTTATCACACTAGTTGGTCAGACATGTCATCAAACACCTTTTGGGTGTGCAAAATATCTAAAACCTACTTCCAATTGATCAGAGAGAAACTAGCATTTCTAACTCTAGTTCAGAAGGGAAACTAGCATTTCTAACCCTATATATACTAAGATTCTCCACCTAATCGATCTCATCCTCAAGAACACTAACACTACTCAAATTCGGAAATCATCATCACTAAAGATACAAACCCTGAAAACATTAAATCCAACATAATCAGATAGAAAAAAATGAAATGAACAACTTTGTAGAAGAAATCAAATGCAAAAACTAAATAAATTAAGAGAAATCTGGATTACAAAATCAAAAAACGTTTTAGGTGGCTACAGATAAACCTTAAGGTAAAAAAAGATCCCCTTTGGGTAAAGAATTAAAAGAGTATTTATAGCAAAACTTAGAAAACCCTAAAACATAAAACGATAAGATAGAGAGACGGTTAGGGAATGTTCTAAAGCGTGCGAGGCATGGTGGTCGAGTCGCATGTCTTGCGTGGTCAGTCAAGTGGAATGTCATCTCTTCCAGGCATGGTAGTTGTAACGCCCCGACCACCACCTCTTAGTGGGCCCCATGTCAACTCCCAGTCCATGGGCCCACCTTTCTTAGTGGGCTTCACGTCCTCTCACTAGTCCCGTGAGCCCATCAATATCTGACGGCCGGTTTGCTACATCCGGGAGATTTTAAAGACTTGTTACCGTCCCTAAAAATCACCACATCCAGAGAAAACTCCACAGTTAAGCACCGTCACCACTGCCATCTGCTGCAACTTAGGACACTTGGACTTGATGTGCCCAGGCTCCCTGCAATGATAGCATACACGAACCGCTGCCGTCGGAGAACTCCTCTTGGGAGCTAGCTACCTTATGGTCCATACTACCACATCCAAAACACCCAGCACCACTCGGCCTCTGCGTAGCCTCCCACTTACTCTTGGTTCCCTGCGCAGGCTTGCCTCCCTTGCCATAACCTCCGTGATGCTGAGCCTTCCTAGGCTGAAGTGCTGGACTAACCGCCACTGACTATGCCCGAATATCCTCCTCAATCACTATCGCAGTATCAACCAGCTCTACACGCGTAACATAACTCCGCCCTCTACAGTGAACCCTCAAATCGTCACAAGAGCCCTCATAAACCTCCTGATCTGAGTCTCCCTAGACTCCATCGCCCAACCCCCATACATTAGAAGTCGATGGAACTCCAAGTCTAGCTCCCGTACTGACCGAGTCCCCTGAGATAACTGTAGGAACTGCACCTCCAACCGGTCTAATTCCTCCCTAGGAAAGTACTTGCGGTTGAACTCCTTCACGAAGTCAGCCGAAGACATCTCACTTTGCACCCTCATAGCAGCCACTAATCTCCACCACACGTGAGCATCACCAACTAGGTTGTGGACCCCTATATCCACCCAAAACTCCTGAGGACATCTGAAAGACTGGAAGTTAAGTTCCACTCTCGCCCTCCACGCATCTGCAGCAGTAGGATCTAACCACCCGCAAACTGCTCAGTACCAATGTTGCCCATCTCCCTCAGCATACTGACATAACGAGAATGAGCTCCCACATCCACAGCCACTGGCCGCTGCTCTACCACCGCCATTTGCGGCACTACCTGAGCCTGAGCTGGTGACACTGCCGGCAACCACTCCAGCACTCGTGGTAACAAGTCTGCAAGATCAACGCCCCCTCCAGAGACTCCCAAACTTGGAACCCTAGCATCACCGGCCACTCGGGCACCGACTACGCCCACACCAACCCCCTTGGCGTCTACGGTCCTATCAACACCACCATCAGCCACACTCATGGACCCCTCCTGAAAGCCCTACGACTCGCCAACATCCTCAGCTGTCACACTCTAATCCACGATATCACTAACCAATGGGCCTCTGCCCCTACCACGACCACGTCCGCGTCCAGCAACATCACCACCTCTAACCATCTACAATACCATGAAAAGAAGGCTAAGCACACAATTTAAATAGTACACAAAGACATAACTCACCGTAGAATCACACTGTAGGCTCGAAGAGGATGTTCTAGGACTCCATGCCACACACAATTGGCTAACTCACATAATCAATCAAAGCATGCAATCCCCAAACATCATCAACAGAAACACAATGAACCTGTACCTAGAACCGTAAGGGCTCTGATACCAAACTTAAACGACCCGACCCATTTTTAATAATAATAATAATAATAATAATAAACTAGTGATCTCATACTCACTATCAACCTAGCCCAAATCAATAACAACAGCGAATAACATAATTAATCCAATAACCAATAGCAATTAAAGAAATAACATCATATCAATTCCAACAACAATCCAGAACATAAAACAAATCAAGAAAACCAGCAATCCTAACATCCGTTCTAGACCGCTAAGTTCCACTCTAGCATCCTAACAAAGACACAGAGCAATCAACCGAGCCTATAGAACATCATCATCTTCATTGCATTGATTCCATGATCATACTTTGCCTTTACCTGCACCACAAACACAAATTGAGATGCATGAGTATTTTATAAACATTCAGTGAGGCAATCCTCCCATCTACTAGGCTATACACACAAGCAATTGAGATACCAATGTCAACAAACAACAATCGAAACACACAAAACAGGGAAACACGTATCATCAGCTCGCTGGAAGGGAGGTGTCGACCGACACCAGCCAAGTGTCGACCGACACTACCCCACAGTGTCGATCAATACTGTTCCATGGTGTCGACCGACATCCACCTGGTGTCGATCGATACTGACTCCGCAGTCGTGATCTGCTTGAAGCCGAGAGTCGAATCTCGCTTCACAACATCTCCAATCCGTCCCAAACTCGATCAACAGCCATAAGAACTCGTAAGAACCTTAAGCAACCATAACTAGCAAGGAAAACACCACAACAACACAGAACAAGCAAGACAAACGGAAATCTCAGGCTTATATCAGCCATGGTCATGCACTCACCTCTTTGCAGGATGTTTATGACCAACAACGACGAATTGAACCCTCCTAGCAAGCTTCTATCATCCTCCTAGCTTTAGATCTCTCAAGTAAAGCCAGCAATCTTCCCAAAAATCACCCAACTCTCAAGAACACTCTTTTCTCTCTAAAATTTTGTGGAACGGCGACAAAACAACTTTCCGAAACCCTTTTTGTCGACTTCCCACTTATATAATCTGGTTATAAGGTTTTCCTCAAACCAAACCGACCCAAATCGACAATTAAATCAATATGATCGAACCAGAAATTGCTGGTGTCGATCGACACACATTCCCAAAATTCACATTTTGGTTCACAGATGTTACAGTGGTAGAGTCGCATGTCTCGCGTAGTTGGTCGAGTCGTCTGGCATATCTCCCGGAAATGCTGGTCGAGTGGGATGACGTCCATTCCATGCGTGATATCAAGTACATGCTGGTGCTTCTTCCTGGAAGCGCGTCCAAGTTATATGTTGGTCGAGTCACATTGCTTTTCTCCTGGGAGTGCTGGTCGAGTTGAATGTCGTCTCTCACGGGAGCGCCGGCGAGTCGCATTGTGTCTCTCCCAGGAGTGCTGGTCTAGTTGGAATTCTGAACATACGTACATACACTACAACAGTGATAACTCTTGAACCACGCCTCCGATTGGCTTGAAATAAACGGAATTGGAAAGATGACTCAATTCCCTAAAATTTTGATGAGTACATCAAAAGCTTAATCCCAAAGTATAATCTTCACTCGACTCGATCAAAGAGGTGGAAGGACATCTTAGTCGGGTCGCTGGGTGGTGTAGATCGAGTCGCTGAACTGCTCTACTGCTCTCTATTTGCTTTTTGATGGTTTGGACATCTCTTAAACACCCAAAACAACTCCAATATGCAAGATACATGCTAGACCAATGCAAATACTACCTACATATGCATATTATGCAAAAGAGACTAAAAACAATGCAAAACAATGAGTTAAGAGAGTAAAATGAATGACAAATGCATGATGAAAGAGTGTAAAATATATACATATCAACTCTCCCAAACTTTTCTTTGCTTGCCCTCAAGCAAACAATCAAGAACAAAGTATGGAAGAGAGATTTGAAGATGGGGTCTCAGAACCTAAAACATGTTGAATAGAATAATTAGAATCAAGGTCCTTGTTTTTAGTTCTATTATGCATGGTGAAGGAACTTTATTTTAAAAATTTCGACAAGTTCATCACCACCTGAAACGATTACAATCTTTAATCTACACATGCAATCCTATCAATTATTCCATTTAACATTCATTAACAGAGAACCGTGAATCAAGCCATGCAATGTCATCATACTCATTTCGCTAGAGTGAAAGGTTTGAGACAAAGATGGTCTTCTTCTCAAGTGGTTTTATCAATACAGAACAAGGTTCTCTCATAAAAAAGAGTTGAGCTTAAGAGAATGCTAAAGGTTGAAACCAACGGATACATAGAAGAGCAATACCCTGTCTACCCATAAGTCCCCAAGGAAACTCAGCCCTAAAATTCTAACCCAAAATTTGGTCCTATCTCTACCCTTCATAGATTTTTCTTTTTAAACCCATTCTCTTATTCTTTGCACTTATTCTTAGCAAGAGGTTACTTCTTATCAGTCTAGCGGATTGGAATTTTTTCTTTATCACTATGGTTCTCTTTCTTTTCCACTTAGAACTCTAGGCATCTTAAGCGTTTTTCTTTCTCTTCTTTGTCTAACTTTTTCATTCTATGCCCAGAACCAATGACTTTTTTTTTTTTTTTTTACTTTGCTCAACCCAAATCCTTTACTAGACTTGTAAACCTTGCAAACACATTCCCCCTCCTAAAGACTCTTTACCCTTTTCTTTTTTCTTTTACTCTTCACTTTCAGAACAAATCCTATCCCAATACCCAAAATTGAGTTCTCACCTAGTCCTACTAGTCCAGATAATGCGAACTAGAATTACACAGGATCCTACTCTTGTCGACTAGAACTTATCACTTTCTAACAAGCTCAACTCAGAAAAGGCCTGACACTCAAGAATGCAATTGGCTTGAAATAACGGTTGGTTAAGGGTGTGAGAAACTGTTCAAAAGATGGGAATTAGCTACTTGGATTGAAAAGGATCGTAAAAATGAGAAAGAAAAATCCAAGTATGTATATGGTATCCATGAGTTCGACTTCAATGCATAACAAGATAATTGCAAGTCGAGATTAGGTTCAAGTAGATAGGGAATGATGTCAATTCAAAACATGCTTCAGTCAAGACTAGAATGCAATTTTGAGAATTCAAAACCTGGTTCAGTCTTACTTTTCAAGTTCAGTCAACATGCATCAAAGAACTAATAACAAGGGCCTTAATCCTATCCTATTGAATTCAGCATGCTAACAAGGTTACAATCATCATCAACCCCTATGATAAATGCAACAGCCATGTATGAATAACACTAGACTCAATCCTAATATGCAAGTGCAAACTACATGAACACTCTATTTTTGTGGAAATTTTCGAAATGTTTTTCAATTTTTTTGGCTTTTCTACGCAAATAGATGAATGCAGACTCAAACATGATATGATGCAAAAAATTGAATTAAGAATCACAAAAAATAACAGTAGATACATCATCTCAAACCCTCCTCAAAACTTATTTTACACAGTCTCTTGTGTAAGAAAAATTTGCAAAAGGATTTGAGAATCAAAACCAAAACAATGCATGAATGAAATGGTATATACAAAGGGAAGGTAGGAGTACCTTAGTAGTAGAAGAAAGAATCGGTGCTTGCCCAAGGAGGAGCATGATACTTATTTTGTCCCTCGTCTTGTTCTGGATCTGCAGGAGTGACCTCAGCTGCTTGGTCGACTTGCTGCTCAACCACTTCCATGTTTTGATAAACGTTCTACTACTCTTTGCACTGCATGTCGTCGACTCGGGACTCACCATGTTCCGATACTAACACAACAACCTCTGTAGACTGATAACCACCTTGATGCTCAATCTTCTGCTCAACTGCGTGCATGCCTTGATAATCACCCTGAGCTTCATTCTTCTGCTCAACCTCTTGCTCACCTTGAGCTGCAACCGATGCTCTGAATGATGAATTGAGGAGGCTCTATCCCTGGAACCTCACGAACTTCTTCTCCTTCTCTCCCTAGACTCATGAGACGCGTGTCTTGAAGGAGCGGGAGAAGGCTGACGCTCTCTTGACACATAAGAGGATTGACGTGCTGGAGAAGGGACCAAAGAGAGTATTCTGTGGCGAGTTGGCTCAAGGCTCCCGAAGGTGCGACCCTGCATTGGTATGGTTTCCTTGGGAATAGACATAGGAATGGTTGTGGTGGATGTCGAACAGCTGAACTTACGCATGAAGTTCGTGAAAATCTTCGGGAAACTGTTGAACGCCTTGTCCCTTGCCTTGCCCCATCTGTGAAGCTTGTTGAGATGTTCATGAGATGACTTGACCCCCTTGGCCATTCTTGGTTCTTAGGACTCCTCGAAGTGAAACTTCTCTGAGCGGTACTCATCTTTGTCTTCCTCCATCGGGTCGGTTCTTGCTTCTGCAACTTCTACATGTTGCTCCTTAACCTAAGAATCATACAGAGTTTCTGTGGCAGGAATGAACTCGATATGCTCACCGCCCAAGATTGTAGTGAACTCGACGCAAAGGAGAAGTAATCTCGAGGGATCCGCTTTAGGATGCACAAACTTGTAGATGAGCCGTCCATGCCTCAAACCCCAATCCAGAGTGTTAAGGTGTCGCAAATTGTTCACGTCTATTCAGCGTGGTGGGTATGACTCGGAGGGTAGTGGAACACCAGCAGCCTCAAGAAACCAAGTAACAATGCCACCCATGCACATCACTCCTGGAGTTCGGTTACTATTAAACCGCGAGACCCAAGTCTTGTAGGTCATCATGTAGTTCAGAAGGTAGAACAAGGTGGAAGTGTTGGTCGTGTCACCTTGCAGTTCTGTTCCATCCATTACAGTGAACAAGACTCCCTTAACAGCTAGATCAATCATCTCAAGCTCACTATTCGTGATATAGCCATTGATTTCCTTTGCGTAAAATGCATTGGCAACTGCCTTCTGGAAGTATCGCAACACTGGGTTTTCAAGTGTGTTGCCATTTTTTCGACGAGACGAACGTATGTGTGCTTCCAATCATTGCCTAGAGTGCCGCCACTTTATTCTTATCATTCATTGGCGCAATCCTAGTTCTGCTGGGAAATTCGAGTACTTCTTTGATGGTCCTGATGGTGAGAGTGTAAAATTGACCGCGGATGCGGAATGTGATGTGACCCAAACCTCCATCAGACATTGTGCTTGGCTCATCTGCATACAAGTGGATAGTCATAGAGGAACTGGATGGTTTCCTACATGCATCATTGTTTGGGAGTGTTCATGATCCTATCCAGGTTGCACCGCCTAAACAGATACTGCACATCCGCAGCAATCTTGAGTTGCTCCATTGTCTTAACATGGGGAACTCCATGAACTCCAGATGCTGAAACAGCTCAACAGCTTCTCCCACCATGTTCTTCATTTCCAAGAAACGCTTTTCCATAGACTTAGGCGATGAGCTTTCTCCAGCCCTACAACCATACGCATCTCTCATTTCATCTATGAGTTCAGTGCTCTTTCTACTTCTTTGAGATATGTTTAACTCAAAACTAAAATTCAATAGGTTAGTGAGCAACTTATAAGAACAATTATCAAATTTGATACTTAGAATAGTAAGAGATGTGTGTGTCAAACCGCAAAGGCAGTTGTGCTGAACCGGTCGAGTCTAACCACCGTGACTCGAACGCATCTTCAATGCGTGAGTCGAGTCGCCGGGAGAAGGCAGGTCGAGTCGGCAGGTCGTGACGGTACGTGAGGTAGATCGAGTCGGACAGTGAAGCGCATTGGTGTCCACATGAGATGTGCGAAGTGAGATGCGTGTTCAAGTCGGGTTACGACGGGGACAGAGAGATCGAGTCAAAGGGTGGTAACTCGAGCAAGACTTAGCTTCTCCAGTCGAGTGGCATGTCGCGTAATCGTGAACGTGTCGGTCGAGTTGTGCGTCTCGGGGGACCGGGATGGCTTCGGTCAAGTTGCAGAGCGTGAATGGGATGACGGGTTGAGTCGACGAACTATGGTTCGCGTTACAGCTAGGTGGACTCTCTAGTTGAGTGGCATCATCTTGACTCGAGCGGGTGACTTTGCCGGACTAAACTGATCGAAGACGAACGGCGTGACTCGAGTTACAGCTTTGTCGGATCGAGTGGGTAGCAGCTCCGGAACGACGGATTGAGTCGGAGCTTCAACGATAGGATCTTCTCAACGATGATGGGAAAAGCTGGTCAAGTGAGATGAGGTGTGGAACAAAGAGTGAGAGAAAACGAAGTGAAGAGTGATGGGGAGCGGATACGAGTTGATAAGTGATGGAGTGTTGATGGTGAAGCAAGATACGAGAAGTGTAAGGAGAGAGTGTGAGGTTAGGTGAGATGAAATTTTGTTTGGTTGGTGAAGGAGTCTAATAAATAAAGAGAGGGTGAAGGGTGTCGAGTATGGGGGAAGAAAGTGAGAGTGTGGTAGGTGAGTGGTAGTGGGATGATGGGACACATAGAGAGAGGTGATATGTTTGGTGAGAGGGAACAAAAGGGGATTGGAATTGAAATGATGGGGGAGTTGGTGAGATTCACGTGGGTGAGAGGAGAGGGGTTAATTTCGTGGGTGGGTGGTAAGGAAGGGTGTGGGGTCGTGAATAGTGAAGATTTCCTATCTAAATTTTACTCCTCTACTTTACCCACTATGTAAGTTTTTACTCTTTCCTGCATAAAACTAACACATTCTGTCTAACACTGCTTTTCCTTTATTTTTATTTTTATTTTCTATCTCTTCTGTTGAACCCATCATACTCGGCTTGACTCTGAATTCACTCTTTTGACAGCTACTTTCATTTTTCCCTTTCTGTTCCCCATACTTTCTTCTGTAGAATCATGAACACCAGAAAACTAAAAACAAAAATTTAAAACACAAGTATCCTAAAAAAAATATTTACAATGATACCTTTGGGACTTCCTCCCAAGTGAGCTTATTTAAAGTCCTTAGCTTGACTTTTCAGCTTTTTATGCTTTTGGGGGTTCATAGAGGAGCACAAAAGACTCGTCTGGTTGGACTTAAACAGCTAAATATTTATTGACTCTCTGACCATTTACAGTGAATTTGCTACCATCCTTATTCAGAAGAGTGATAGCTCCAAATGGCAGAACTTCCTTGACTTTAAAAGGTCAAGACCACCTAGACTTAAGTCTGGAGTTGAAAAGCAAAACTTGATCTCCAGCCTTGAGCTCCTTAACAACAATCTTGTTATCATGAAAATTCTTGGTTCTTTCCTTGTAAATCTTAGAATTCTCATAAGCATCAAGTCTTATTTCTTCAAACTCATGGATGTCAGGAGTCCTCTTAGCCTGAGCTGTTTTAATATCTAAATTCAGAAGCTTGATAGCCCAAAGCGCCTTGTACTCAACCTCTACGGGGAGGTGACATATTTTACCATAAACCAACTGAAATGGTGTTCATCCTATATGCATCTTGAATGTTGTTATGTATGTCCAAAGAGTTTCGTCCAACTTGGTAGACCAATTTTTCTTCGAAACTCCAACTATCCTTGAGAAGATACTCTTGATTTGCTTATTCGAGACTTCAACCTTCACGCCATACTTCCTCAACATACTCTCGAATACCTTATTGAGGAAATGACTTCCACCATCACTGATCACTGCTCTAGGTATCTCATACCTTGGAAAAATTATACTCTTAAACAACTTCAGAACGACCTTGTGATTGTTGGTAGGACTGGCAATGGCTTCACCCACTTAGAAATGTAGTCATCTGCTACTAGAATATAGACATTACAATTAGATTGAGGATTAAAAGGTCCCATGAAGTCTATACCCCAAACATTAAATATTTGCACTTCCAGGATCGGATTCTTGGGCATCTTGTTCCTCCTAGTGATGTTGTCTATCCTTTGACAAGCATCACACTTGGTAATGAAACAATGAGTGTCCTTGAATAAAGTTGGCCACCAGAGACCTGCTTGAAAAACTTTCTGAGCTGTCTTGAATGTGGCGAAATGACCTCCATAAATGGAGCCATGACAGTGCTCAAGCACTCCATGCACTTCCCCTTCTGCTATGCATCTTCTAAACATACCATCATTACCTATTTTAAATATGTAGGGCTTATCCCAGAAGTAGTGATTGACTTCTCTGAAAAAAACTTCTTCTTTCTGTAAGGATCCATATCCTCAGCTTTTCTAGTTCGAACAGTTCGATTTAATTATCTCTTTGGACCGTTTGGTTTAGGGAGAACCATTAAACTGAGATACTTAAGTGTTTTGTCGACCAGAAGGGTTTTGGAAGTTGTGTTTGTCGCCGTTTCTCTTGTTTTTGAGAGAAAAGAGAGAAAACATTGTTCTTGACATTTTGGGAGGATTGTTGAGATTCCTTGGCTGTTCCTGAGAGATCTGAAGCTGGGAAGGTGTTAGAAGTTTGCTGGGAGTATGGGATTCATCATTGTTGGTCAGAAACTTCCTACAAAGAGGTGAGTGCATGACCGTGGCTGATCTAAGCTTGAGATCTCTTATGTTTTGCTTGTTTGGTGTTTTTCTTGGTGTTTTGATTGATTTGAGGTTTTTGTGGGTTCTTGTGGTCTTTGGACGAGTTATGGATGGGAGAAGGATTGGAACGGAGATTCAACGATCAGCTTCGAGTAGAATGCATTTGCGGAGTCGGTGTTGATCGACACCAGTTCGGGTGTCGGTCGACACCATGTTTGGGCCAGTGTCGATCCACACCGCTCTGGTGTCGGTGGACACCAGCTTGTCTGTTGCGTGATTTCCTTGTTTGTTGTGATTATTTGTTGTTTGTTAAACATTTGAATCTTAGTTGCTTGTGTGCATAGCCTAGTAGATGGGAGGATTGTCTCACTAAGTATTTGTGATAATACTTACGCATCTCAATTGTTGTTTGTGGTGTGTAGGTATGTGACGTGGAATCATGGCGATGAGGAGGAAGATGATCTAGGGTCTCGGTTGTGTGTTGTTGGATATTTTGATGTTGGAACCTGGTTAAGTAGCATGCTAGGTTATGGGTTAGAATGGTTAGGAGTCTTCGTGTATTGATGGTATGTTTTCGCTGTGCCTATTGGTATATATAGGTTTATTTGTGAATTGTGGTATGTTTGGTTTAATTAAATATTATGGGGTGTTTAATTATATTATTGTTAAAAAAAAATCGGGTCGGGTTGTTTCAGATGACGTCCATTCCAGGCGTGATGGTCGAATGCATGCTGGTGCTCCTTCCTGGAAGCACGTCCAAGTCGCATGTCGGTCGAGTCACATTGCTTCTATCCCAGGAGTGCTGGTCGAGTGGAATGTCGTCTCTCCCAAGAGTGCTGGTCGAGTCGCGTGGTGTTTCTCTCAGAACTATTGTCTGTACCTTTACACTTTTGTCTCTTTTTCAATATTTTATTATTCGATGCAATTGTCATTCGTTTGTGTTTGTATGTCGTTTATCATGAGATCTGAGTAGTGAACCAAAGTTTCTAGGGATGGGATAGGTTAGTAAGTGTTCTTAATCGATTAGGATGTTTTTGACTGATTGTTTTTATCAAAATTCCCTTCTAGATTAGTGTTATTAATGTTAGTTTCAGACTGAGAGGTTGAGACTAGATCTAGGGTGTTTTGCCATCGAGAGATGTTTGTTGAAATGCTTGAATCAACTTATGCTAGAGATTTATTCACTTAGCCTAAGAGATTAGATGTGTAAGGAGTTTATTGACAATAACGAGATGGATTTTAATGCATGCTTGGTCATGTTTCTCCAATGAGAGTTGGATAAGGGAGTGATTAGGTTTGATTTTTTCTACCATGAGAGTGGATTAGTAGGGATTATAAATTCGTTGTCTAGGGAATAGCTAGCTTGAGGCTTGTAAAACATTCTAGGTTGATTAGGAATTACTTATGAACCGATTACCCTATCCTTAGGAGCTTTCGTATTTTGACTGTTTAAACTTTTATTCTTAATTCGACCCGTTGCCCGAACTGGTACTCGATTATCAGCTTTGTGTACCCCCTCAAGTTGTTCATCATTGTGTTCTTGATTTCCCTGTTATTCGATCACTCACTTGATCCGGTACTCGATTGCTTACATCATGTACTAAGGTCGAGTGGTTCTTGTTTTATTTCCTTTATTTTTGTTCACCTTAGATTGATAGATAAAACTCCCATTATTGATTGGCTTGACTTGCATTGTTCTGATTGCATTCTATCTTTTAACAATAACCGTTTGGATTGATAACCCTTTGTACTACAACTGCATAGGGAATTAATACCCTGTGTGAAAATCCTTTTATCAAGCATGCTATCCATTTTCTTCAGTTAAGATAACCTCTTCAAAGAAGCAGGAGCAAATCTCTATCCCAACCTCGGCTCGCAAAATAAGTAACCTTGACTATGTTGCAAACAGAAGCATGACTGAGTTGGCAGATCACACACTTATGCAGTTACAAAACCCTAAGAATAAGGGAGGAGGTATGCTTCATAAAAAAAATTGTAGCTAATCAGCAGATTCTTAGGACGTTTGTCAGCTCGGATACCAATGTAATGGATTCCTTGAATGGTGAACCCGTAATCTTTGAGCAAGTCACTGACTGACTTCTTAGTGGAAGATGTTTCTCCTTTCTTCCGGTGGAGTAGAGGCTTTTCTACTAACAGTCTAGTCCTGAACTCGATCATTGGTGGAACTATCACCCCGATACCCACCTGGAGTCGATTCCAGAGATTGCGGCTGACACAGAAATAAAGTTGGCTCTCTAGATCCGAAAGAAATTTTGGACATTGCTGACGTGTCCACACGCTTGTTGCGCCTTTGATTGGCTGGGTGACGGCACATTAGGGTGTTATCACTAGCTGATGGCGAAGTAGTCTCGTTAGAGGCAGGTTTCTTCGATACTTGGACCATGTTTTTGGTCTTCGTAAAGGAAAAATGTAAACTGGACGAATTGGTCTAGAATCGCGATTTGTGAAAATTAAGGGAAAAGGGAGGGGGATTACCTTCGATTTGAATACATGGAGTCGTATGACGGTTTGCGTAAAGGAAAAATATAAAGTCTCCCTCGCTCGTAGTTCAAATGATTAGTCTGCTACTTCTAGGAGATAGCGGATTCTCAGTAATGCTTTTGCAAGATGGGACCTTGCAAATTCAGTGATATCTTCATTTATACCAAGCTAAAAGAAAATCTTTCACTTTGACGATCTCCGAGTTATGTCATTTCTCATGAAACTTGGGAGGATTAATTGTTGGATGATGATTGCACCAACCGGTTAACCCGGAATAAACCAAGACATATCGAATTCGAGCGGATAGGCGAGAAGCCTGGCTCATCAAGCCATTAGGTCAAGGAAGGACATTAAAGTTAGTCTCCTCGGATGATCAACCGAATCGGTCGTCGACTTAAGGAGCAAGAAAAG
Source organism: Camelina sativa (assembly GCF_000633955.1). Lineage (NCBI taxonomy): Eukaryota > Viridiplantae > Streptophyta > Magnoliopsida > Brassicales > Brassicaceae > Camelina > Camelina sativa. The sequence goes on from NC_025696.1 coordinate 18,026,485, forward strand.
AATCAAGCGAAATATACAAAGATATTCGCTACCTAATGAGAGAGAAAATGTTTCTTTAACAGAATAAATAAACTTTACATATCACGAGTTAGATTTCCCACGTATAAAGAGGACACTAGTAAAAAACACTTGTATAGTTATTTTGTTCCCATTTCGCTACAAGTGCGTTGTAGATAATAATTGCTACGTCTATTTCGTCACTACACATAATTTTTGTTACGACTACATTGTAGAAAAATAATCTAAGATTTTTAACTTAAGGCTACAAACTATTTTGTCCCTTCACTTGTAGTAAAATTGTTACAAAACAGGTTTATAGTTTTTTGTAGAAAACTTGATACGAATAGTTACTAATTTGCAACAAAATCAATAAACTAAAATTTTGTCACTAATATGTAGCTTTTTGTAGCTATATTTTGTTATCACTAATTTCGTAGCAATACTTTGTAACAATATGGATGATTTCTACTAGTGGGAGGCGAGAAGTTTTGTAAACACATCAATCATATTATTATTATTATTATTATTATTTTTGATTACTCAGAAGTGATCCTAAAGGCTTTCTAGGCCCAAAGACTAATGTCCATTTATATTTACTACTGGACCATCAATCACTAGACTTTAAATCACTTTTCTATTTTCTACAGGAAAGAAAATGAACTAACTCATGATTTCCTCTCTAATGTTTTTAATTTCGTAACAAGATTTTGAAAAATATTTCTGTAACACCCGTCCCGCCTTATCGGCCAAGACAAGGTGTTATTCAAATGGTCCCGCAAAAATGCTTTTTCTTAAAAATAAAACTCTTCAATCATAAAAATTCCACAACTCACAAATCTTTTAACTTGAGGGAAAAGATAAAATGGTGAACACAGTGACGACATTCTAATCACATTCAACAATCAGTGCGTAGCATAGAATCAGACTCTACATTCTTGACATACATCCAACAAGCATACTGTTTCACATAATACTCTACCTAGCATATAATCATAATATCATTTAAACCATATTTAAACACCAACACATTCATCGATACATACATTCATCAACATCGCTAAACCGAAATCTCATCAGCTTAGCATGGCACGAAACAAATCTCATGTTCGTCCAATCGCCATGTACAAAACAAATCCCATGTTCCGTCCATCATAAGGCACAAAACCAATCTCAGGTTTGCCCATCACAAGACGTGAAACAAATCTCATGTTCACGCCTCCATCACATAATCTCATTTCATATCATCATTCAACAATTATCATGTTACACATCGACTCATTCTATCATGCATTATATCATCATACCATGTCATCATACATTATAATCATATCACGCAATATCAACAATAGACATATCCAATCACATAGTTTCCAAACCTATACAAGCAATTCATGAAAATATGCTTAGAAAGTAACCATTGTGTTTATGCGATTACCACCCTCACCTTTGCTACTTAAATGTTGAAACTAATTTCTCCTTTCCCATGTCTGACCCAATATTAAAGAGCACTCATACAAGCTGCTGCTCCATCCAACCTCAGTTTGCCAACCAAACATTATAATGTCACCATTTATTCTATACAAACAAGCCGCATTAACACACATGTAAAACCACAACTAACCATTAAAATCACGATCCCACCGTTGCATATTTAGGTTGTAGTACCGTGAAGCTTCCCATCAAATCTCAGCACAATCGGGTAAGTTTTTGGACCACCAAACGCTGTTCCAAAGAGATAACCTCGAATCTGACTTCCGTCAGTTGCTACGAGCTCATGGCTTGATGGTGATCACGCCGGTGTTTTTATATTGATAAACTGATGTCAAATCCGGCGTCCGAGGAGCCTCCAAAGTTGCCTATTCAAACTGCTCTTATTTCTTTCTTACTCTTTCTTGTTCTTCTCTTCTCCACCTCTGATTTACTCCGACTTTGCTCCTCCACCACCACCGAGGCTTTCCACGGCCATAACATGAATAAACAGATCCCACCTGTGTTCTCCACCACCGTCGCAACGTCTCGTTCTCCTCTCTCCTTTACGACTACCGTTCTGTCCTCTTCTGTCTTTCTCTCCCTTTTCTATCTCTTCTTCCACTTCCATCTCTCGGATCCATATTGTCGTCTTCTCTTTCATGTCCTCTCTTCTCTTTCCAACTCTCTCACAAGCTTCCCGTCTCTCCTTCTTGCGGCGAGGGAGATAAATACGTAGATGTATATATATATATATATATATATATATATATATATGTGCACCAAACCCTTGTTTCTTTAATCAATAGAGTTACTGGATCTTCATGGGCTGAAACTTACTAACAAAAATCAGCTCATATCCCAATTACAGAATTGGGATGTTACAATTTCCACAATAATGAAGAAGAAGATTATTATGCTTATAAATTGGTTGTTTCATGTTGTAAACAATCTTTTCCTGACCTGCTAGATAGCTACGTACGTGTCTCTTTCTACGTAAAAGAAGATATGAAGAAAAACTCTCGGTGGACTTTTGATCGTTCCGTGGATTTTTTCTTATTTCGGTCAAACCAACTATAATTTCATATCCCTTATACCAAACTATAATTTCCTACATGCAACAATTTCTAATAACTAACCCACTTCTTATACCAAACTATATCTTTCCTCACTATATAATTTATTGGTGTCACATACTTTTATATCCCCTACACCAAACCAAGCTATATCCCACATACATTACCAACAATAATTTCTACTAACAAACCCCATTTCTGCTTGTTTTCCTCACTCTTTAACAAGTAAACCTAATTTTCACTTACTTTCGTGTCACATACTTTATCATTCCACTTCTACTTCACAAATCTTTCACTAAAACCATAGCACTACATGTATAAAAGCATAGCACTACATGTTCTCAAAAATCGAATCCTAAATTACTCTATGCATAAATCAATCAGAATGAAAAGTGCGATCACTTTTGTTGTTCTTCATATCCTCGCTCCCTCTCTTAACCAATGCTAGACCAAAGAGACCCACACTCCATACCCCTCTTGTGCACAATAGTGCTAATTTTTATGACAACAAAGTCGTTGCCCCTCCAACCGAGGACTAGCGTACATGGCCCAACTTCACTTCGGATCTCCTCAGAGAAGACAACTTCTTCTCTTGGATACTGGAAGTAGTCTTAGCTGGACGCAATGCTTCCCTTGCACCGACTGTTTTGACCAGAAGGTATATACAAAATACCGTCCGGGAGACTCAATTACATACCGCGATGCGATGTGTGAAACATCAGCCAGTAATAAATCAAATCCGCATTTCACATATCATCCTTTGACGAGGAAATGCACCTACCAACAATATTATTTAGACGACAGCAACATCAAAGGCACACTTGCACAAGAAATGATTACGGTGGATACGCTTGATGGAGGGTTCAAAAAGGTACATGGTGTATATTTTGGGTGCAACCATTTGAGTGACAGGGCAAGCATTACGGGAACGGGCATATTGGGCCTTGGTGTTGGAAAGTACTCTATCATAGGGGAGTGTGGCTCGAAATTCTCATTTTGCCTTGGTCGGATAAGCGAACCTAAAACTTCTCACAACTTGGGGATGGTGCAAACTTAGAAGGACATGCCACAGTAATAAACATAACCGAAGGTCAATATATGTTTAACTTGGTGTCCGTCATTGTTGGAGAGGAAATACCATTGGATGACCCGGTTGAAGTATTTGTTGACACGGGATCCGAGCTTTCTCACTTGTCCACAAGTTTATACTATAAATTTGTGGACGAGTTCGACGATCTAATAGGTAGACCTGTCATGTATGAACCAAGGCTGTGCTACAAAGCAGATGCCATAGAAAAGCTAGAGAAAATGGATGTTGGTTTTCCGTTCGCCGGAGGAGCTGAGTTGAGCGTTAATATCCATGATATCTTCATACCACAAGGTCCCCTTGGAGTTCGTTGCTTGGAAATAGTGAATAATAAGGGATCTTTTTCACAGATCATCATTGGGGTTATAGCAATGCAAGGGTATAACTTGGGCTACGACCTCAAAGCAAAAACAGCTTACGTTCAAAAACAGGATTGTGATATGTAGAAGGTGTAGTAGTGGATATATGTTGTCATTTATGTTTATTAAATTATCAATCAAGCTTATTGTAAGAAATTAAATTATACAATAAGTTCAAACTAAATATATTTGTGAAACGTATATGTTCAGATTTATTTATTATGCAGAGCTGAAGTAAAAGTATTGGATTTTCTAGAACAAGATTTCATCTTTAAAGCTACTTCTAATTAATGTATGGTTTGTATAGTTCGAAGTTAGTTTTTGTTTATGCATTAAATTTTAAGAAAAAGATAGTCTCATGTAAAGGATATCTTGACATTGAGAATTGGGAAATAATGAGATAAATAATTAGAAAGTAAAACCTATAGTTTTTTCTTTCATTCATTTGGTCTGCTCAACACCTTGAGCTATGCTCGTTGATCTAACTACAAGAATCGAGCTAATTCTTATATATATTTTTTAATTATATAGATGTAATAAGGTTATGAATGTCGTAACTAGAATTACCAAAAAAGTCTTAGTAGGTAGCTCAGGTGGTTAATTCCTGAGTTAGAAACAAAGTGGTACATATATGATAAAGCTAAGTTTCCTATTATAAGATAAATACAAATGTAAATAATACTTGATATATGTAATTATTTTTAATATATATCTAAATTTTTATAGAATTTTAACCATTGATTTTGGTAGTGATACTAAGATTTTTGTATGTGTATCCTAGCAGATTAAATTAACCTTATGTAGTTGTAGTATTTAAGGTGTCAATCCAAATGGGATGATGCTAGTCATTTAAGATACAATCAAGCAATCACAAGTTAAGCTAATCAAAGATGGTGTTTATGTCTAACAATCCTAGAATGATCAAAATGCAAAACGGAAATAAATTAGAGAACTAGAAACAAACATGCACAAGAAGCGAACATGAATAAGTAAAACCAAAAACAAGTCTAAGCATGAATTAAATAACAAGAACAGAAATGGTCTCAGGAATGCAATAACAATCAGAAAGATAGAAGTCCTAAGGATGGGAGTAATTGATGTCGGCGGAGTCTCCTAGTCTACAGAGTGTTTAACATGCCACAAGCAAACTATCCCTAGACAATGAACATCACAACTTAGCTAATTCAATCTCTTGACAGAAGCTACTCAGACTCGAACACATCCAAACCTAGCTCTCGCTAGAGAAACATGATCAAGAAGGAATGAAAAACAAGTTCATTCACGTCAACAAACATCCTAGACAACTAATCTCTTAGACTAGGAATGTAAGTCTCTGACACTAGTGTTGGAACTGCAATTTTTTGGAAAATGGCTGGTTTTGAGACAATGACTTTCCGGCGCCTTTCCGGCCAAATGGCTGCTTGGAATTGTCGGGTCAATAGTGCAATGGAATTCTGGTAATGAGTACTTACAAGATGGTATACTCATACGTTCAAAACGGAGTTGATTTGAATGAGAAATAAGAGTGTGATGTGAGCTACTTGGGATGGTTTGGGAAATATCCCACATCGAAAATATGACTGATTTTCACTCATATATATATAGTTTCACACTCTTCTAGTTTCAAAAGTGTGTAGAAGGAAGAGGGAAGGTTCCCACACGCAAACCGAACCGAACCGGGCACGGACGCGGGGCGGGCCAGGGACGGACGCGGGGCGGACTGGGCCGGGCTGGGCGTGGACGCAGGCCATAGGCCGTGGGTTTTTGGGCTTTTTGGACAGCTTTAGACCCATTTATTTTTTTGGAAAGACTTGGTGTGAACTCCAAGCAACTTGGGCAGTACTCCGAGAATATTCAGTTAATTCCACTATATATAGAGACACAACCTCTCATTATTTCTCACACTCAAAAACACAAAGACTCCTTCCTCTGAAGATTCCTCTCTCCCTCTCCCTTGCTTAGTCCAAGTAAGTTCTTATAGTTAGTAGTCTCGAGATTATAACGTATATTTGTTCGCTTTAGTTCTATTACTGGTGTGCTACTATAATAGTTCGTGATTGGTTATATCTTTGGATTCATAAATGGTGATTATCTGAAAGCACTTACGGCCGATTTATTGAATTAAGGAAAGAGATATCATATCTCGCCTCCGTGATTTATTTTCTGCTTTATATTATGCTGTTGTAATTCGTTCTTGATTTCGTTATTTAAATATAATTCGCATATTTTCTCAATTCGATTTTTGCGTTCCTAACAGTCTTAATTCAATAAACGGATTGAGAATTTTTTGAATTTTTATTATTTTAAAAACGATTTCAAAATCTTCTAAAAAACTATTTTTGCTTTCATCTTTTGGTGTTTACGCGAAAAGTTTTTAGAAGAACGCTTTTACTTATTTCTTATCTACTCCCTCTGGTTTCCACGAACGCTCTTAATAGTGAGTTTGTGAAACGAGTTTCTGCAAACACTTCTTAAGCGAGTTTGCAAAACTAATTCAGTGTAATTTTATTACTTGAATTGTCTGATTAATATACTAATCAGATCTGTTTATTGTGAAACAGAAAAAATGTCTGGAGACAACACCAACAACGTTGACGGTGCTAGGGTTCCTGCAACCCCTGTTGAAACTCTTGTAGATTTGGCTTTACGTCTTGCTAAAGAATTTGAAAACACGAAGCTTACCGATTCGGGTATGGAAAACGTACGCCAAAATCTGTTCGGTAATGGATCAACTCACATGGGGATACCACCTTCGGCTTCCAAAGGGATGATGCCAGATAAGTTCGATGGCAAAGCTGGGTCCAAAATGTAGCAAAACAAGATGTGCTACTACTTGGCCAGCATGAACATGGAACGATACCTCACAGAGGATCCACCAACTCTTCCACAAGGTGAAACTGATGTGTATGTGGTTGGAAGTATGGATAGATGGGCTCAAGGAGACTATTGTTGCAAAGGTTAGATTCTAAACTGTTTGGTCAATGATCTGTATGACCTTTACAGTATGTACAAGACTTCAAAAGCATTATGGCTAGCTTTGGAGACCAAGTACAAGACTGATGAGTCTGGGATGCAGAAATTCTCAACTACGAAGTTCCTGAACTTCAAGATGGTAGATTCCAAACCAATTATGGAACAAGTGGAGGCTCTTCAACGTATCTTTCAGGAGATTGATTTGGATGGGATGTCGATCTACAATGTCTTAAAAACGAATTGCTTGATCAAGAAGCTACCACCAGGTTGGTCAAATTTCAAGCATTATTTCAATGTTTCTTGATGATCTCATCCGTCGGTTGAGAGTTGAGGGCAACAATCGTGGAGCTCATTCGAAAGCTCAAAACCAGGGGCATGATGTTTATGTAGTTGAGCATGAGGTCAAGCTGAAAGGCAAGGGTAAAGGGATCTCTATTCCTCATAAACCGTTGAAGGTATCATCTGGACCAAACTTCTAGAAGAGCAACCATGAGAGGAAGTTCAAAGGAAAGTGTCATCATTGTGGTAAGATTGGACACAAGGCTGAAGTGTGCAAAAGCAAAGCCAAAGATCTCAAGTTGCAAGCAAACCTAACTGAAGAAGACATGGTTGCAGTGGTTACGGAATGTAACTTGGTTGATATCTTCAATCCAGTGGAGTGGTTCTACGACACTGGCGCTACCACACATATATGCACTCATAGGACCATGTTCACCACCTACGAGAAGAACAAGTCAAATGAGCAGCTTTTCATGGGCAACACGGCGGTGTCCAAGATTGAAGGTAAGGGCAAAGTGGTTCTGAAGCTAACTTCTGATCGGGAGCTCACCATGCAGAACGTGAAGCACGTACCTGATATGCGGAAGAATCTCACCTCTAGAACAGAGCTAAGCAAGCATGGTTTTTCTATTAACTTTGAGGCTGATAAGTTAGTTCTTAAGAAAAATGGGATGTATTTGGGAAAGGGTTTTGTTAAGGGTGGACTGATCAAAATGTCTGTAAGGACAGTCCATCCGAATATTGTAGCTTCTGCTTCTGTTACTGAAATGAAAGAAAACCCTATTGCTTACTTGGTTGAGTCGATTACTACTTGGCATGAACGTTTAGGACATGTCAATTACAAAAAAATGCAAAAAATGCAAAACTTGAATTTGATTCCAAAATTCAAAACTAACCAAGAAAAATGTGAAGTGTGCGTACAGGCCAAACTCACTAAAACTCCCTGACTATGCGTTGAAAGAACAACCGAACCTCTAGGTTTAATTCACACAGACTTATGTGATTTAAAATATATGCAAACTAGAAGCGGTAAGAAATACTTTGTTACCTTCATTGAGGATTGCACAAGATATTGCTATGTATATCTCTTGCATAGCAAATATGAAGCACTGGAAAAATTCAAAGAGTTCACCTTCGAGGTAGAAAATCAGCTTTAGAAAACTATAAAAGTAGTTCGAAGTGATAGAGGAGGAGAATATAATGAGTCGTTCAATGCATTTTGCAGAGAAAATGGCATTATACATCAGACAACCGCTCCCTACTCGCCAAAATCTAACGGAGTAGCGGAACGATAGAATCAAACTCTGAAAGAGATGATGAATGCGTTGTTGCAGGAATCTGGATTAGCCCAGAACATGTGGGGGGGGGGGGAAGTTTTGCTTACCACAAATTACATCCTCAATAGGATACCACATAAGGTGACTGGCAAATCCCCATATAAGCTTTGGAAAGGTACAGTACCTTCGTACAAATACCTCAAAGTGTGGGGGTGCCTAGCAAAAGTGGCTGTACCACCTCCTAAAAAGGTCATAATTGGGCCTAAGACCGTAGATTGTATCTTCATCGGATATGCACATAACAGTAATGCATATCGATTTCTGGTTCATAAATCAGATATTCCAGATATCCATGTGAATACAGTTATGGAATCAAGAAATGCTTCATTTTTTTAAGACATTTTCCCCTCTAGGAAAACTCAAAAACGGACTCGTGAACAACGAGATGCAGCGACTTTGGAAGCTGGCAATACTTTGAGTACGACTTCTGTAGAAACAGAACTGGAACCTAGACGAAGTGAACGAGCTCGCAAAATTAAATCGTTTGGTGATGATTTTCTGATGATGGCATTTCTAGTTGAAAATCTACCAGGAACATACGCAGGAGCTATGTCTATACCTGATGCAACTTATTGGAAGGAAGCAGACAAAACTGAAATAGACTCTATCATGCAACATCATACTCACGAGATGGCAGATCTACCACAAGGATTTAAGCCTTTGGGGTGTAAATGGATTTTTATGATAAAACGAAACCTAATGGCGATATTGAGCAGCACAAGGCTAGGCTTGTAGTGCAAGGATTTCGGCAAAAAGAAGGATTAGATTTATTTGATACCTATTCACCGGTAACAAGACTATCTTCGATCAGGATGCTCATAGGTATTGCAGCCTTGAGAAATCTTGAAATCCATCAAATGGATGTAAAAACTGCTTTTCTCCATGGAGATTTAGAGGAGGAAATCTACATGAAACAACCTGAGGTATTTGTTATTCCAGGACAAGAACACAAAGTATGTAAACTTGTGAAGTCATTATATTGACTCAAACAGGTTCATAAGCAGTGGCATGAGAAGTTTGACAGTATGATGATGTCTAATGGTTTTCGCATTAATGAATGTGACAAATGCATATACTACAAAACTACTCCATCAGGGTACATTTTGTTATGCTTATATGTAGATGATATGCTCATCATTGGCAGCAACAAAGACATCATAACTCAAACGAAAAACATGCTCCAAAGACATTTTGACATGAAGGACTTGGGTTTAGCAGATGTAATTTTGGGGATAAAAATCATCAGAACTGATGAGGGCCTTATCTTGTCTCAAACCCACTATGCTGAAAAGGTACTTGATAGATTCAAGCATTACTCAAATGGGACTGCAAAAACTCTAGAGGATCCTCAAATTCACTTGACCAAATATTCTGGTGAACCTGTGCAACAGGTGGAGTATGCAAGAGTAATTGGCAGTCTAATATACTTGACAAACTGTACAAGACCAGATTTAGCGCACTCTGTAAATGTACTTAGTCGCTACACAAGTAATCCAGGACATAAGCATTGGATGGCTATAACTAGAGTTTTAGACTATCTATGTTATACCAAAGATCATGGCTTGCACTATGGTAGAGAACCCGGAGTTTTGGAAGGTTACAGTGATACCAACCGGATCGCAGACTCGAGAAACTCAAAATCCACGTGTGGATACGTTTTTACACTTGGAGGTGCAGCAGTGTCATGGAAGTCTTCCAAACAAACTCTAGCAGCTAAATCAACTATGGAATCTGAATTCATAGCTTTGGAGATAGCTATGTCGGAAGCTAAATCACTTCGTAATTTCTTGGAAGACATCCCAATATGGGGGAACCCTGTGCCTGCAATACGTGTACACTGTGATAGCGAATCAGCTTTGGGTAGGGCAACAAATACCCATTATAATGGCAAATCTCGTGACATCAGACGGAGACATAAAACTGTTAGACAACTTATCTCAACTGGTATAGTTATGATTGATTACATCCATACAAAAGAAAACCTAGCGGATCCATTTACAAAAGGTTTGGCGCGAGATCAAGTTATAAAATCATCAAGAGGAATGGGTTTGAAGCCTACGACTTAAGAGGAGGTTTGATGGTAACCCCACCTACTCAGATTGGAGACCCCATGACCTAGGTTCAAAAGGACAACTAAATCAAGCTGAATCTGTTACAAGCACTAAGAGACTTTTGTCTTTTCCCAGTTCCTAAAATGATGTAAAGTGCTTCCTGTATGTTAAGCATATGCTTTTAATGATTTGAAATGTAGCTCTGTAAAATATTTGAAATAATTACAGGATATTTCTTTAAATACAAGCAGCTATTAAAATCACCTTGTGAGTGTGAAATGGTACTGTTTCTAGGAGAATATATGAGGCTATACTCTCCAAGTTCACTCATGATTAACCAGGCATGTTCAAGGCTACAATGAACACAATAGAGAACCTTGTTCTACGAGAAAACGAAGTTGTGTTATGCCTACTGTCTAAGTTTACATACAAATCTGAATGGTTCAAGACATCATGTTCACCATCTGGCCGAGTAAACTCGACAGGTATAACAATGAGTCAGTTCAAGGTTGAAAAACGCCACAAACTCAGATACAGTTAGTTTTCGCATATACTCTCGATGTCTAGTCTAGCTAGTAGTGTTAGTCTATAGGGTTAGTTCTGTCGTCATGTGTTTAGACTTATTTCTATTCATGTGGGGGATTGTTGGAACTGCAATTTTCTAGAAAATTGTTGGTTTTGAGACAATGACTTTCCGGAAACTTTCCGGTCAAATGGCTGCTCGGAATTGTCGGGTCAATAGTGCAATGAAAAGCTGGTAACGAGTACTACAAGATGGTATACTCATACGTCGAAAACAGAGTTGATTTGAATGAGAAATAAGAGTGTGAAGTGAACTACTTAGGATGGTTTGGGAAATATCCCACATCGGAAATATGACTGATTTTTCACTCATATATATATAGATTCACATTCTTCTAGTTTCAAAAGTGTATAGAAGGAAGAGGGAAGGTTCCCACACCCGAACCAAACTGAACTGGGCACAGATGCGGGGCGGGCCGGGGACAGACGCGGAGCAGACTGGGGACGGACGCAGAGCGGACTGGGACGGCCTGGGCGTGGATGCGGGCCATAGGCCGTGGATTTTTTGGAAAGCTTTAGACCCATTTATTTTTTTGGAAATACTTGGTGTGAACTCCAACCAACTTGGGCAGTACTCCGAGAATATTCAGTGAATATTTTCTTGAGACCTTCCTCCTTCCACTATATATAGAGGCACAACCTCTCATTATTTCTTACACTCAAAAATACAAAGACTCCTTCCTCTGAAGATCTCTCTCTCACTCTCCCTTGCTTAGTCCAAGTAAGTTCTTATAGTTAGTAGTCTCGAGAGTATAACGATATCTGTTCGCTTGAGTTCTATTACTGGTGCGCTACTGTAATAGTTCGTGATCGGTTGTATCCTGGGATTCATAAATCGTGATTGTCCGAAAGAACTTACGACCGATTTATTGAATTAAGGAAAGATATGTCATATCTCGCCTCCATGATTTATTTTCTGCTTTATATTATGATGTTGTAATTCGTTCTTGATTTCGTTATTTAAATATAATTCGCATATTTTCTTAATTCGATTTTTGTATTCCTAACAGTCTTAATTCAATAAATCCGCTTTTTGCTTATCGCTTTAAACGGATTGAGAATTTTTTGAATTTTTATTATTTTAAAAATGATTTCAAAATCTTCTGAAAAACTGTTTCTGCTTTCATCTTTTGGTGTTTACGCGGAAAGTTTTTAGAAGAACGCTTTTACTTCTTTCTTATCTACTCCCTCTGGTTTCCACGAACGCTCTTAATTGAGTGAGTTTGTGAAACGAGTTTCTGCGAACGCTTCTTAAGCAAGTTTGCAAAACTAATTCAGTGTAATTTTATTACTTGAATTATCTGATTAATATACTAATCAGATCTGTTTATTGTGAAACCGAAATAATGTCTGGAGACAACACCAACAACGTTGATGGTGCTAGGGTTCCTGCAACTCTTGTTGAAACTCCTGCAGAGTTGGCTTTACGTCTTCCTAAAGAACTTGAAAACACGAAGCTTACCGATTCGGGTATGGAAAACATGCGCCAAAATCTGTTCGGTAATGGATCAACCCACATGGGGATACCACCTTAGGCTTCCCAAGGGATGATGCCAGATAAGTTTGATGGCAAAGCTGGGTTCAAAACGTGGCAAAACAAGATGCACTACTACTTGGCCAGCATGAACATGGAACGATACCTCACAGAGGATCCACCAACGCTTCCACAAGGTGACACTGATGTGTATGTGGTTGGAAGTATGGATAGCTGGGCTCAAGGAGACTATTGTTGCAAATGTCAGATTTTGAACTGTTTGGTCAATGATCTGTATGACCTCTACAGTATGTACAAGACTTCAAAAGCATTGTGGCTAGCTTTGGAGACCAAGTACAAGACTGATGAGTCTGGGATGCAGAAATTCTCAACTACGAAGTTCCTGAACTTCAAGATGGTGGATTCCAAACTAATTATGGAACAAGTGGAGGCTCTTCAACGCATCTTTCAGGAGATTGATTTGGAAGGGATGTCGATCTGCAATGTCTTCAAAACAAATTGCTTGATCGAGAAGCTACCACCAGGTTGGTCAAATTTCAAGCATTACCTTAACTTCAAGCGTAAGGCAATGTCTCTTGATGATCACATCCGTCGGTTGAGAGTTAAGGACAACAATCGTGGAGCTCATTCGGAAGCTCAAAACCAAGGGCATGATGTTTATGTAGCTGAGCATAAGGTCAAGCTGAAAGGCAAGGGTAAAGGGATCTATATTCCTCATAAACCATTGAAGGTGTCATCTGGACCAAACTTCAAGAAGAGCAACCTTGAGAGGAAGTTCAAAGGAAAGTTTCATCATTGTGGTAAGATTGGACACAAGGCTGAAGTGTGCAAAAGCAAAGCCAAAGAACTCAAGTTGCAAGCAAACCTAACTGAAGAAGACATGGTTGCGGTGGTTACGGAATGTAACTTGGTTGATATCTTCAATCCAGTGGAGTGGTTCTACGACACTGATGCTACCACACATAAATGCACTGATAGGACAATGTTCCTCACCTACGAGAAGAACATGTCAAATGAGCAGCTTTTCATGGGCAACACGGAGGTGTCCAAGATTGAAGGTAAGGGCAAAGTGGTTCTGAAGCTAACTTCTGATCGGGAGCTCACCCTGCAGAACGTGAAGCACGTACCTCATATGCGAAAGAATCTCATCTCTGGAACAGTGCTAAGCAAGCATGGTTTTTCCATTAACATTGAGGCTGATAAGTTAGTTCTTAAAAAAAATGGGATGTATTTGGGAAAGGGTTTTGTGAAGGGTGGACTGATTAAAATGTCTGTAACGAGAGTCCATCCGAAAATTGTAGCTTCTGCTTCTGTTGCTGAAATGAAAGAAAACCTATTGCTTACTTGGTTGAGTCATTTACTACTTGGCATGAACGTTTAGGACATGTCAATTACAAAACAATGCGAAAAATGCAAAACTTGATTTTGATTCCAAAATTCAAAACTAACCAAGAAAAATGTGAAGTGTGCGTACAGGCCAAACTCACTAAAACTCCCTCACCATGCATTGAAAGAACAACCGAACCTCTAGGTTTAATTCACACAGACTTATGTGATTTAAAATATGTGCAAACTAGAGGCGGTAAGAAATACGTTGTTACCTTCATTGATGATTGCACAAGATATTGCTATGTATATCTCTTGCATAGTAAATATGAAGCGATGGAAAAATTCAAAGAGTTCACCCTCGAGGTAGAAAATCAGCTTCAGAAAACTATAAAATTAGTTCGAAGTGATAGAGGAGTAGAATATAATGAGCCGTTCAATGCATTTTGCAGAGAAAAAGGCATTATACTTCAGACAACCGCTCCCTACTCGCAAGAATCTAACGGAGTAGCGGAACGAAAGAATCCAACTCCGAAAGAGATGATGAATGTGTTGTTGAAGGAATCTGGGTTAGCCCAGGACATGTGGGGGGGAAGCTTTTCTTACCACAAATTACATCTTCAACAGGATACCGCATAAGGTGACTGGCAAGGCCCCATATGAGCTTTGGAAAGGTACAGTACCTTCGTACAAATACCTCAAAGTGTGGGGGTGCCTAGCAAAAGTGGTTGTACCACCTCCTAAAAAGGTCACAATTGGGCCTAAGACCGTAGACTGTATCTTCATCGGATATGCACATCACAGTAATACATATCGATTTCTGGTTCATAAATCAGATATTCCAGATATCCATGTTTATATAGTTATGGAATCAAGAAATGCTTCATTTTTGAAGACATTTTCCCCTGTAGGAAAACTCAAAAACGGGCTCGTGAACAACAAGATGCAGCGACTTTGGAAGCTGGAAATACTTTGAGTACTACTTCTGTAGAAACAGAACTAGAACCTAGACGAAGTAAACGAGCTCGCAAAATGATATGCTCATAGTCTTTTCCACACTTCAGTTCTGAGGTCAAGCTTAGTCAAGAATCATTAGATTGTTAGCCAAAGAACAAAAACCAATAGTTAGAGATCATAATTCCAAACAGAAAATTTTTGAAAAATTTGTCTCAATAAAAAAAAATACGGTTTTGACACAAGTTAATAGTTAGTACTAACCTCCCCCAGACTTAACCAACACTGTCCCCAGTGTTATCAAGCAAGGGAAAGGTTAAGAAACAAAAATGTGTTGAAAAATTGTAACGAAAAAATGAACAGATTCTCGTTTACCCATCAGTGTCGACCGACACCATTGCAGTGTCGATCGACACCCTCGGCGAATGGTGAAATCTTGGCCGAAACTCCTTGTTAGTTGCAGTTAATTGTTACTTTTTTTTTCAACCAAACAATAAATTAAAATAAAATTCATCGGTTAGTTGTCCAAACTGGAGGGAAAGGGTTTACAAAAGAAACTTCAGAGATAAGAGAACGCGGAGCACGGGCAAGACAAGTTACCTTTGTATTTGATGTACGCGGGATCCAAGAGATATAGAATAGTGGGAAGGACTCCAGCGAGTTAAACTCACCGAGCAGGTTGGAGAATGACGGTCAATCTTCAGGGACTGCACAATAGTGAGTAACTCAGCACAATAGTATCTCCGTCTTTGGATGTCAAGGTTTGCTCCTCACCAACGTGATACTACCAGCCCAATCCTGAATGCACATTGGTTGCTTTCCTAGAACCATCAATCTGACAACCAGATGAAGAAACCTGGACATCCGAAGACGGAGATGGAGCTGACATGACCGCCGTAAAAGAGAGCGCCTCTTCCCAAGCTAACTTATCGCCCAAAGCCTCAACAATTATATCATTCGCCTCGATCTCTAAACCTTGAAAAACTTTTTTATTTGTGGCCTTCCAGATTGCCCATAAAATCCATGGTAATTAAAGAAGTTGATCAGGATCATCCTGTTGAGAGGCACCCCTCTAGAAAACAGAATCCAAATTCGAGTACACCGACTCATATGGAAAACTCTCTGACAAGACCATAGTCGGAGATAAATCCCAAACTTCACACGAGCGAGGGCATTCAAAGAAAACATGATTAATAGTCTCAACCGCAGAGTCGCACCATTTACACCAAATATCATATTGGACAAATCCGTGTATCAATTTATTTTTATAAATAGGTTGTACTTACTAAAAATATTTATTTTATATTTTTTGTTAAATTTAATTTTATTTTAAAAATTATAAACTTGCACATCAGGCGGGTCCTAACCTAGTATTATTATATAAAGCTTGGTTCTCAAAGTTAGTAACTCACCAGATCGTGACACGTATCAAATATACTGATGAGATGTTAACACGTGTCAAAAATTATTATGTTACAAAACAACTGATTAAAAAAATAACATTAAATCTACATAAAATTAACATATTTATATCTTAAAATAATTCCTAAATCAAAAAAAAATTAACAAAATTAATCTATTTTCCATTGTACGTTAATTATATTATACATTTTTTCTTTACTAGATTTTGACATGTATAAACAAAAAAGTAATTCATTAAGCATGTATATTATTATTGATCAATAAATAGTGAATAACAAATTTAAAAAGAATAACATAAGTTATGTCAAAAGAATTATTATTTTTGAACGTAATAGAACAGCTAATTAAGAAAATAACATTCTATCTACGTAATAAGTATGTTTGTGAAGTGACCTTAGCGCAGTGGCCATTGGTATATCAATTGTAGGAGGCACCAGCACACCAGGGATCGAGTCCCACTCTCAAAATGAATGTAGGGATTTGCCTAATAGGCCGGATTATTGTGGCCTAAATGTTGACCAAAAAAAATATATGTTTATATCGAAAGCTTTGATCTTTGCTTTTTTCCCGATATAATTTTGTCGATCTATTGCGTGGGTCTTTCATTCGTGCGGATTCTTCAATGAAAGCTATCAGATGCAACGAAATTGAATCAAAGTATATAAAGCCCGCTAATTTAATCGAGGATGGAGACAATGATGGAGGTTCAAAAAGTGATTCTATAGTTAATAGGATTATAAGTTTGGAAGATTAGTCGGTTATTGATGTTTCTGCTTAAAACTTAAAACTAGAGTTTTCTCTTCTGAATATTGTTGATGATTTTGGTACTAAAATAAGAGCTGCTTGATCGAGTAATTGAGAAGTGATTTTCAAATTTGGAAAGTTGGAATGGTAAACCATAAAATTTGTTTCAAACCGGATTTATATGGTTTTCTAGCGGATTTGGTTCGTAAATTGTTTAAACCCAAGTATATGGAGAAATATATGAGAACTTTTGATTCTGGTAGAATTTACGAGAATATCTGAGATGAGGTCATAGTTTTAAGTAGTTTTGGTACAATGTGATACTTCTGAGGAGTAAATAGGTTGTCGATCCTTAACGTGAATATGACATATGTCATGTTTTGGATCGTTTATAAATTTTTTATTTTGTATATTTGAATTATCGAAGATATATATACCATCGATTGTACTTTCAATTATTAATTGTTATTATTTTATATTAAATTTTCTCACTTTCTCAACTTTTATTAGGTTGGTCATAAAATCATTAGGATATAGTAGATAATTTTCACCAGTTGTTCATCCAAAATATTTTTGGAGTAGAAAAAAATCATGGCTAAAGAAATTATGTTACAAAACAATTTTAGAAATTATAAGAACTATAATTATGCTAAAATGAAAGTAAAGTAACATAAAATTTGTTTAATTTGTTCAGAAGATATTTTAGGTGGTGATTAAGAGCATAATTTAACAATAAAATAACTTTGAATGTAAAAACATATATTTAATGGTAAAACATAGAGAAAAATTGTATGTAAAATATTTTGTGAATAAGTTGTGAAACTTTTTTAAAATTTGACAATAATAATATTCGTAATAATGAGTTATTGGTAAAACTTTTGGTGGGATATAATTTAGCTTTAAATTATTGTAATAATTATTATAATATATTAAAAATATATAAGTATAAATAAGTGTATGAAGGTAAATACAAATATGATTTTTTCTCTAACTAAAATTATTTATATATTTAATTCAAGAAATAAAATTTCTTTTTATATTTTTAAAAATTTGCTTAAGATTTAGGATTTATTTTCTTCAAAAAATTTTAAACCCGCATATCGTGCGGGCCCTTATCTAGTGTGTTATATACATCACTAAATATAGAGTGAAAAATACGTAAGCTAATCTTGACCTGCAAAATTTACTAATTTGTTAGAAATTATTTATCACAAGTGATTCAATATTTCTACAATATATAACTTAGAGTTTGATAAAAGATGTTATTGATATAACTATATGTTGTGATTAAAATAAAATAAAAAGAATTCTTGTTTAATATTATAGTTTTTAAGTGTGTCCGGATTTTTAATTTACAGTTGTGCTTATTTGAATCGAAAAAACATTAAAAAACATTCTTAAATATCTAGTATGAATCCAAAATTTTAATATCAATCTTTGATGCATTCTCTTGAAAATCCGATCAGAAATAAGTTGAATGCGAGTCACATCCCCTTTGGCATAGTTTAAGATATATATGCCATACCAAGTTTCTAGCTCGTTTGCTTTTTTAATATATGCGAAAACTCGAGATCGCATGATATCATCTCAAGAATTATAATATTCTTGTATGACCGACCACTTGGGAGTTAAAAGGCAAACTATGTGGTTCAGTGTTAGCCTTATCGTGATGCATGAAAGCGAATCTTACGATGTCAAGAATCAAGAATAATAAAAGCTGAGCTTTATCCCTAATTCGATGAATAAGAAGATTTTTAGAAACTCAAGCTTGTGGCCAAGAAGTAGGATTTGATAGTGAAGCAACCACGTCTCCCCAAAGAAAAAAACCAACTAAAATGTAAAATAAATGTGTTTTTTTTTCTTCCTTCGACATAAAATTGATGGTGGCCCAGTTTTGATCTCAAGAGCCGTTATTCTTATATCAGAATACAAGGTTATCATTATTTTCAGTGTACTTTATTCACGTACCGACGCATATTATGTGTAATATGCCAATTCCGCAACTAGCCCGTACTGTCCTAACATGGAATATATGTAACAATGCAATGGTGTTCATTATAAGGTAGAATCCAATTCTTTACACATTTCGTTTTTCATTGTTTGAAACGTCGATTCTATCATGAGTTTGAACAATCAGTGTCACAATTTTTGTAGATGAATTTATATATTCCAAAATACAAAAACAAAAATGTAGATAGATTGTGAAATATTAATTATCCCTGTAAAAAAAATTCTTTTAATTCACGATTTAGTTGTTCTACGATCGATCCATGCACAAATTTATACAATTTGCAGCAAATTTTCTTTTTTCAATTGTAGTTAACAAATTAACAACCACGATGTGGCACGAAGTTTGTGGTCCGTGCTTACATCCACGTTGCAGGCAAAGAGACGTTTTATTCATGAACATGAAGATTAATGATAAAAAGATTAATTAATGAGAGTAAAAATAAAAATGTTACGGAATAGCATGAGACTAGAAAATACATATTAAATATGTTTAATTATTGGGAAAATGTCATTAAAATTACAAACTTTCAAATTGTGGCTATTTTAATCACCACCTTTAGGTAAAGCTATTATAAACATGAACTTTTGTTGACTTACCGTTTTAACCATTATATTTTGTTGACCACGACGAAAAGAACATGTCGTTAAATTCCTAAATGGAACAATCAGCCGGCGTTAAGAGGTCATTAATCCTTCCTCGTTAGTGTCAAAACGACACCGTTTGAACCTGAGCAAACAGAACAAAAATCCCCGAATCAATCCCATTCGAAAAAAAATCGCTAATTCCCCAATTCGAAATCCCCAATTTGATTGCTTAACTCTTATCTCCAATCATAAACTCTTAGCTCATTCTTATCCAACAGATATGAGTTGCAATTATGGGCAATCGTATGGTGAAAACAGAGACCGCAGATTATGTCAGCAATGACACTTCGAGGGAACCCCAAGGCATCCGCGGTCTATGTTTTCACCACACGATTGTCCAGAATTGCAACTCATATCTATTGGATAAGAAGGAGCTAAGAGTTTATGATTGGAGATAAGAGTTAAGAAATCAAATTGGGGATTTCGAATTGGGGAATTAGGGATTTTGTTTTCGAATGGGATCGATTTGGGGATTTTTGTTCTGTTTGCTCGGGTTCAAACAGTATTGTTTTGACACTAACGAGGAAGGATTAGCGACCTCTTAACGCCGGCTGATTGCTCCGTTTAGGGATTTAACAACATGTCCTTTTCGTCGTGGTCATCAAAATATGGTGATTAAAATGGTAAGTCAACAGAAATTCATGTTTACAATGGCCTTACCTAAAGTTGGTGATTAAAATGGGCACAGTTTGAAAGTTCGTGATTTTAATGACATTTTTCCTTTAATTATCCTTTCCATTGAAGCGATTACCATATACTGGGACTTGAGTTTATATAAATTTTTAATAAAAATGTACATCAAATTTTTATAACGTCTACTCTGGCTAGTCGCCTAGTCAAGATTTGTTAAGAGATATTAAATTTTTGATATGATAAATGCAAATTCGCAATAAAATTTTTGAACTTTGCTTCATAGGTAATAATTTAAGGCTTTGTCGGAAAAAAGTCGATCCACAGCAAATAATTTTAAGAAAACGAAGTTTCGATGACGAAGGCAACCACCATATCTCCTTTACCAGTTATTCTCTAGACAATACTTGATTAACATTTTCGTCATCATTTTTGAATTAAACTAATGTAAAATATATATTCTTCACTGATAAAATATTGCATCTCTAATTTTTAATCATAAGTATTAAAGGATGTTATATATGCATACATAATTATATATACTCTATTCCTTCTATCTTAGATGCCCTCACTAAAAAAAATCAGTTTTCAGTGCACATCTGATATGGGAGTTAGTACATGCCATCTATACTAGTACTTTTACAGCACTTTTTGCTTAAAAATACTTTTTAGAAAGTTTTAGCATTTATTGCCATTAAATTTTATAGACCTCTATTCATTTTATCATTTTATGGGCTTCTGTTTGATACAAAAAACCCAGATGATGTTTCTTTGAAATCGATTAGTGAAATTGGCCAAATTGAATTAATCGCAGATGAGTTTGGTTTTTTTTTCTTCTTTTTCTTCTATGTAAGTGGAATATGAAATGAAGTAATGAGCAACAAAAACAGAATGAACGTCAAACTCTGTTTCTTTTTCTCAATTTCATTTATTTTTTGCTTTTTTCCTAAAATTTTGCAAGTCCAGTAAAATCCAGCAAGTAAAATATGATCCAGTAAAAAAAAAATAGTCCAAACAAAGTCATACTAACAATAACTTTAAAAGATATTATTCTAATATAATAATGTGTTTTAATCTTTTTTTTCAACGTTTTTTATCCTCTTTCTAGGTTAAAAAAATATTCATAATTTTAACTTACAAATTATACTTATGTTTAAGTAAAAAATGATTACTAGATTGACAGAAATTAGGCAAAAAATTGTGTATATTATTAGATTAGTATATACATAAAATCACATAATATCATTCAGTTATACACATATTATTAATTCAATATCATGATGAGAGATATATAAATTTTTGAAAATAATTAGACAACAAACTTAAACACAAATTATATTTTAATAGTATATAGATTATATTTATAAAAATAAAATAAAATTTTGACCCACGGTGTACCGCGGATCCTGATCTAATATATAAATATAAACATGCGAAAAGAAGAAATCTAACGATAGTTCATTTTATTATAAAAACATCCCCACACTTTACAAAATAGGTGACGGATAAATCTATCTTTTTCAAAACTTAGATAGACATATTAACTCATAATACATACATTCTTGTGTATGTCTTTTTAGTTCACTTTAATTAGTTTCTTCATTACATTACACTCCCATTTATTTTTGAAGTCAAAGCCATAATGCTCCAGCGCGCTTAAGCATGGGAAGGAGAGAACGATTGAGATGGAGACTCATGACTTGATTGGCTCCACCAACAAGCTGCCCTCCTATGAACACCACCGGTACGGTGGGACTGCACCCGAGCTGAGCCAATGCTTTCTCTACCTCTTTCCCTCTGTTGATCTCGTCTAGTTCATAGATCGTCGGGTTAACACCAAAGTCGAAGAAGAGAGTTTTGATTGTGTGAGACATGCAGCAAGAGTTCTTGCTAAAGATCACTACCGACTTCTCAGAGATCATCTTTTGTAGATTCTCCATTAGTGTTATATGGGATGTTTGAAAAGCAGCTTGTGAAAGAGTAAAAATTGATGTGTTTGATCAAGATGTATATTAGAGATCAAAATGGGAAAACTAGATAACTATAGATAAATTTTGATATGTTTGGGTGAAGATAGGAAGTGAGTTTGTGTTTCTGTGTTTGATGGAATGAAGAGTGTATAAGGTCCTTTATATAGCTTTCTAAAAGTACGTAAGCTTTCATATTACGTAGCGTCTTTCTAAGAGAATAAACTTTAGTACAAAATAATATCTCAAATAAATAGTGAAATAAAGATCATATTTTAAAAGCTAAGATAGTGGGAGTATACGAAAGAATTTGATCGGTTCACACCTTCTTGATTCTTTGCCTCTTGCAGCTAAGAATAAAACTATATATCAACTAATTCGGTAAAACATCCAAAAAACAAAATCTCTTGAGGATTATTTGATACGGACAAATGATGTTATGTTTATATTTCGGCCGTATATTTTCATTGTGTCAATGTATCATAAATACAGTACTGTTTTTTCTCGTATATCACAGAAGAACATTTATATGTTATCGGGTTGTGGTTTTCGTTATAATTATCCTATATACAATTAAATTTAGCTAGATAGAAGTCCAAATAAAGATAAATTGTGCGGTCTAGTATAAAAAGAACAAAAAATGCAAAAGACTGAAATGAGATTTGTTTCGGCTTTTAATATGCATGAAACTTTCTGTTTTTTTAAAAGCCAGTCGAAACAAAACTTGACTGAAAATAAGATATAAACCGTACCAAAGCTATTTTTTTATTTAATTAAAAGGTAATAAGAAAAAAAAACTTGATAATTTCTGTTTTTTCAGTTCTCATACATGGAATTTTCTAATTAACGTATTTCCTCACAGTTAAAAGTTTTCAAAAAAAAAAAATCCAAGTTTTCTCTCTGTCCCAACTATCGAGATCCCTCATCACACCACTCTCTCCGGCGTCGGCAAAGCCTTTGCTTACCAGCGTCGGGACTCTTGTCACTTTACTGTACTCTGTTTTCCAAAGCTCCTTGTTACAATTTGTTTCTGGCCACTTTCTCAATCGTTTCATCCCACCACCTGTATATCTATGTTGACGGCAATTTATTCTCATCGACGAAAGGAGAGAGGTGCTTTCTGAAGAAACCTATCTCGCTTCAATCTCGGCCCATCCATTCTCCGCCGAACCTGAAACCAAGAGAAACCCTCCTTAACCAGCTGTGCTCCAACTTCTGATTTTGACACAGATCTACCCGTTTTGCTCAGATTTAAAGAAATTGGTTCTCTCTAGGTCTTATGTGAAGCTTTTCCTCTCTGGTTCCCGTCATCGGCTCTGGTCTCCATCCCCCTCACTGCGCTTCACCCAGACCTCCCCAGACTCTTTTATGAGCTCTCGGAAAGCTTCTTGTCCAAGGGATTCCGACTGATGCCTGCTCCGGTGACGACAAAGTTGAGGGCTGACAGCGGCGCAAGCCTAACTCTTGGTGCTCCCCGTTTGACCTACCCCTCTCACCAGCTGGATTCAGGCCCACTTTCAATCCCATTGAGGCCCATTTATAAAAGGTGTGATACAAAATTATTTCTCCTAAAACCCAGGTTTGCTCCGTCAATTTCTTATTTGTACTCCTTCGTTAGCTTCTCTTTGTACCGAGTCATGTTTCTACTTGTCCGAAGACTGCAACTAGAACATGATCGCTCAATGTCGCTATGTTGGTACAAAAGCTATCTGAGAACCTTGCCTTTAGATTTACCTAGGGTTGTTAATCATGGTTGGATTAGCTTGGAAAATAATGGCATTATGACCCCATCTCATAGAAGTTGGGGTTACCGAAACCTTTTCAAATGCCCTGCTCCATCTCACCTGTTCCCTGAACCCAATCAAGAGATATCTTGCATCTCTATGGACGTACAAATTATCTCTGCTTGGTCAAGACGTGGTTTCCTCGGTAGCAGAACATTGGTGTCCCAAAAGTTGCGTGATAGATTTGTTTGTCGAGGTCAGTCTATTAACTCTGACCGAATGATTGCTTTGTGTAGCCATAGTTATGACTCTGAACTGACAGCTTGCTTGAACCCTATCCTTATACCCTTTGATCCCCTGTTTCATCTACTGCCATTAGATCGAAAGCTTGTGTATGTTGACATTTTTCAGGACCAAACTGGTTACAATCTTTGTGTGGAATTCATTTACCTCCATTGCCATGTGAGGGATGACCCACCTGCTTTGTTACGGTTTGACTCCCATTACCGGCAACTCCTGATTATAGCTTCATCTAGTATCCTGAGGTTTGTTCCTAAAAGCTTAAAGGACTTTGATCCTATGCTCTTGAACCCTCTCATGTTAGCGAGAAACCCCATAAGCGTTTCCCCCGTGGAACACCTTTTTACAAGCTCAATCGCGTCATCCGCTAGAGCCGTTTATGACCACTCGCTGGTCGAGGATCTTGTGAAGTCTGACTTCAAGTACGAATCCGCTTTGGTTGCAAAAGACTTCTCAAATTTTGTAAAACTGTTTCAGTTTGAAAATCCCTTTGTTAAGCTCATGGAGCCTCTATCTTTAGCTTTCTTTGTCTATCATGAATCATGTTGTAAGAACTCACCTCTTGTTGGGGTTTAGATTAAATGAAAGTTCATGTTTGTCCAAAAAAAAAAAATGTATTTCCTCACAAAACTTAAAGCCAAAACTTTATCAAGGCGAAATAGTCGGGATGGAGCCATGATAATGACTAAGTTGATGAGGTACACTCTTCATAGAATGTTGGTCTCGTCTCAAGTCTCAAGTCAACACTTTGACATAGTTTTGTAAATGCAGATTCTGCAACAACTTGCTGTGAGGAACAAGTCGTTGTGTCGAGCAGAGCGTTGTGTCAATCAGGAAGCTGCATCATATCACAGACGGCCGATTTGCTGACGTGGTTGCGTGTGCTGACGTGGCAAGTCCGAGCGGGATGGTATGAGAAGATAAAGCAGAATCGAGAGAGAATCTGGAGAATATTGTGTGCGATGGTTAAGAAAAGTGAATTGTGGCAAACAAGAAATTGTCTTACTTGAAGATCTGAAGATCTTTTTAGGGTTTAAGGATGATCGAATATAAAAGATCTAGGGAGGGTGTGGTAGGTTTTTTCTTGAACACTTGAAAAATCTTTTGCGTGAGATTGTAACTTCAAGACTAATAAAAAGAAAGCTAATAAAGTGAGTGTTGTTCTCTTAGATCTATATTGGTGAGAGTTTATATAGAGAAGAGAGGTGTGCTTAGATTTATTCCTGTAAACCGGTTAAGAGTTTGATAAGAATAAATAGTAAAAACGTTTGCTTGGCGTTTTTCCAAGCAGGAAATTGTGGTGTTATTCCTCTATACTTTTACAAGTTTTAGATACACCATACAAATTTTTCGACTCCTTTCGATTCTTCTATATTTGCGAAAACACGAGATCGTATGATATTATCTTAAGAAGTGAAATATTCTTGTTATGACCACTTGAGAAAACACGGAAACTCTGTGGTTCCGTTTTTAGCCTTATCTTCATGATTGAATCAGAACTTACGATGTCAAGAATCAAAATCTACGGAAAATTGAGCTTTATTCCCAAATCGACGAATTTTAGAATGTCAAGCTTGTGGCCAAGAAGATGGAATTTTATTAAACTGTAAAGTCATAGTTCTGCATTTTCTGTTTAAAATTATTAAATGTATTGGTGGCCCAATATTGATCTGAAGAGTCAGTTATTCCTATATCACAATACAAGGTTATCATCATTTTCAATCGACGTGATTCACGTACCGACGACACATTTTAGTATATACAAGTAAGATGCCTAATCACATCTAGTTCCGCAACTGCCCCTACTGTTCTGTAACAATGCAACGATGTTCCTTATATGGCAGAATCCAATTATTTACACTTTGTTATATTTATAGCTAATAACGTTATTTTCTATCAAGATGTGGAAATGCGTTTTCGTAGATAGATAGATAAGGTAGATAGTACAGAAATTAATGATTGATTTACCTCAATTCAATTTAAATTTGTTATAAGATAACATATCACAATTTTACACAAATTGCTAGCTAATGGACAATAAACCACGCCTAAACTATTAGTAACAATTAAGATTTTTTCATTGTAAGAATTCATTTTAAGAAGTTAAACGCATCTATAGATGGCAAGCGTATTGATAAAAACACTTTGACTAACTAAGTTAAGGCTGCAATCCAGACCTTGAGCTCTCCTCATCTTCTAATAACATTTAGTTTTCTCATTTGAAACAAGGATGCAATACTTTGTACAAAGGTTTTTTTGGGTTGAATATAATTTAGCATTCATTCAAAAAAAAAAAAAGTAAGTTAAGGCTTGATTCAGACTTTTCACCATAATTCAGACTCGTCATCTTTTTAAAAAAAAATTTAAAACTTATACAACATTCTTTACCTGTAAAATATTTCTTCTTCAATTCAACTTTTATATTATTATGTCTAGGATCATGCATGTTATGCATAAAAAAAAAATATTCTATTCTTTTCCTTTGCACCATTAAATAATCATCCACTTTTCAGTGCACATGTGTTTAATTCTTAGATGCATGCCTGCATGCTTAGAAAATTATATAAATATAAACGTAGGAAAAGGAGAAATTTAACGGTAGCTGATTTTATTATAAATATAACCACTGTTTACAAAATAGGTAAATCCATCTTTTAAAAAAGTGGATAGACGTAGCACTCATACATACATACATACATACATACACTCTTTTGTATGTTTCTTTACTTTTTTCGTTTACATTATTTTAAAGTCAAAGCCATAATGCTCCAGCGCGCTTAAGCATTGGAACAAGAGAGCGATTAAGATGCAGACTCATGACTTGATTTGCTCCACCAACGAGCTGCCCTCCAATGAACACCACTGGCACGGTCGGGATGCACCCAAGCTGAGCCAATGCTTGCTCTATCTCCTTTCCTCGGTTAATCTCGTCGAGCTCATAGATCGTCGGGTTCACGCCCATGTCTAAGAACAGAGTCTTGATTGTGTGAGACATGCAGCAAGAGTTCTTGCTAAAGATCACTACTGACTTCTCGGAGATCATTTTTTGTAGATTCGCCATTAGTATTATACTGTGACAAGATATTTGAAAAGCGTCTTGCAAAGGAGACAAATAGGTGTGTTTGGTGAAAATGCTAGATTGGAGATAAAATGGGAACAGTAGAGAACTTATAGAGAGATTATGATATGTTTGGCTAAAGATGAGAAGCGGGGCTTTGTGTTTCTGTGTTTGAAGAAGTGAAGAGATTATAAAGGTCCTTTATATATAGCTTTCTAAAGTACGTAGCCATTGTCTAAGAGGATCATCTTAAGCACAAAATAATATTTCAAATAAATTGTTAAATAAAGAACATACTTTAAATAATGAAAAGTAAGATAGTGGGAGTGTCCGAAAGAATATGATCAGTTTACACGTTCTTGACTCTTTGCCTCTTGCAGCTAAAGAATAAAACTAAATTTGGCATAAAACGTACAGAAAACAAAATCTCTCTTAGATGTGAGGAATATTTGAGACGGACGAATCATGTCATACCTCATAGTACGGCCATATATTTTCATTGTCAAAAGAACTGATATAAAGGGTAAAGCCATACAACTTTTTGTGAAAAACAGTTCTTACAATGACACAAAAACAAAAACAAAAAAACATTTGTTGAAAGTTGCTAATGGCATGTACTCTGGATTAAATTTTTCGAGACTATAAATTTTGGTTTCTAATATGTCAATATATATGTAGCAAAGAATTGCATCAAAAAGATCCAAAATTTTTGAAATTATTGATGGTTGCGACCGTCAGTAGTTTAAGACATAGTTAATTGAAATTATTGACGGATGCGACCGTCAGTAGTCTTCGGCTTTTGTGTAGTACAATATTTCATTTGTTTCTAACTAAAATAATTTTTAAAATATCACGTGAAATTATTAAAATAATTAGTAGATAAACCGAGATTATGTAATACTCGATCAAGAATGTTTAATAGTTTCATGGATCTTACCTAAAATATTTTTGGTTTAAAGAGTTAACAAGCAAATTACCTACAATATTTCTATTATAAATTTGTTATTGCTTAAGAAACAAAAAAAAACTCTGCTATCATTGGATATCTTCCGTTGAACTTGATCATTTCTGTTTTCTCAATTATCATAAAACTTTATCAAGCGGAGGTGTGGAAGATTGCTAGCTAGGGAGATTTGAGTCGAAATGGTTCGGCTAAAGCCGTGACAATTGCTATGCTGTTGAGGTACACTTTTCAAAGAATTTTGGTGATCTCAAGTCTCAACTCAACACTTTAACTATTTTTAGATAAGCCATACAAAGTTTCGACTCCTTCTTTCGATTCTTCTATATTTGAGGAAACTCGAGATCGTATGATTTTATCTCAAGAATTGAAATGTTCTTTTTGTGACCACTTGCGAAAACAAGAAAACTTTGTTGTTCCGTGCCTTATCTTCATGAATGAAATCGGAACTTATGATGTCAAGAATCAAAATCTTAGGAAAATAGATTTGATAGTAAAGCAGCTACGTGGTGTCCCAAAAAATTAATAAAACTTTGTCATAGTTTCGCATTTTCTTCCTAAAATTATTAAATTTAATTGTGGCTCAATAATGACCTGAAGAGTCGTTATTCTTATATCACAATACCAGGTTATCATCATTTTCAATCTATGTACCGACGACACATTCTAGTATAAGTAAGATACTAAGATGCCTAATCACATCTAGTTCCGCAACTGGCCCGTACTGTCAACGATGTAATATAATGTAACAATGCAACGATGTTCCTTATATGGCAGAATCTAATTCTATACACACTTTGTTGTTTTAATGGTTAAGAACTTCATTTTCTATTACGATGTGGGACTACGTTTTCGTATATAGATAGTAAAGAAATTAGATTGATTTACCGCAATCCAAAAGTTTCTTTAATTGATTTTAGATTTGTTATAAGATAATATTTCACAAATTTCACAATTTGTTAGCTAACGAACAACCACACCTAAAATATTAGTAACAAATATAATTTTTTCATTGTAAGCATTTCCATTTAAAGAGTTATACGCATCTATATATCTATAGATGGCGATCGTATAAACAAACAACTTCGACTAGTTAACTAAGTTTTTTTTTTCTACTTTTTTTTTTCGGCAACCAGTTAACTAAGTTAAGGCTTGCCATTCCATATGAATAAAGTAACATAGAGTTCACCTTGATTCAGACTCGTCATCGTTTTTAATTTAGAACTTAGACACCATTCTTTACCTGTAAAATATTCTTCAGATTTATATTATAATGTCTTGCATCATGTTATGCATAAAATTTTTGTATATTCAATTATTTTTCTTTGCAGTTTGCACCATTAAAAACTCATCTATTTTCCAGTGATGTATTCATTTCTTAGATGCATGCCTGCATGTTTAGAAAATTATATAAACATGGAGAAATTTAAACGGTAGCTGATTTTATTATAGATAAACCACTGTTAATTACAAAATAGGTAACCGCATCATCTATCTTTTCAAAACGTAGATAGACGTAGCATTAACTCATACATACATTCTTTTATATGTTTCTTTTTTTTCGTTTACATTAATTATTTAAAGTCAAAGCCATAATGCTCCAGCGCGCTTAAGCATTGGAACAAGAGAGCGATTAAGATGGAGACTCATGACTTGGTTGGCTCCACCAACGAGCTGCCCTCCTATGAACACCACTGGCACGGTTGGGCTGCACCCGAGCTGAGCCAATGCTTGCTCTATCTCCTTTCCTCGGTTAATCTCGTCGAGCTCATAGATCGTCGGGTTCACGCCCATGTCTAAGAACAGAGTCTTGATTGTGTGAGACATGCAGCAAGAGTTCTTGGTAAAGATCACTACTGACTTCTCCGAGATCATCTTTTGTAGACTCGCCATTAGTATTATACTGTGACAAGATATTTGAAAAGCGTCTGTAAAGGAGACAAATAGGTGTTTTTGGTCAAAATGCTTAACTGAAGACGAAAAGGGAAAATTAGAGAGCTTATATAGAGATTATGATATCTGTGTTTGATGAAGTGAAGAGGATGTAAGGGTCCTTTATATAGTACGTAAACTTTCATATTACGTAGCCTTTTTTTCAGAGAGGATCAACTTTAGCACAAAATAATATCTCAAAGAAATAATGAACTAAAGAACATTTACAACTTTGACAACAAAAAAAACGAACATTTACAAATAAATGAAAATTAAGATAGTGGGAGTATCCGAAAGAATATGAGGATATGATCGATTCACACGCTCTTGCTTCTTTGCCTCTTGCAGCTAAAGAATAAAACGAAATGGAATAAAACGTACAGAAATCTTTTCGATGTGAGGAATATTTGATAGGGACAAATCATGCCATCTCCCTATAGTACGGCCATATATTTTCATTGTTAAAAGAACTGATAAAAAATTAAAAATCTGAAATGAGTTTTAATAGATTTGGAGGAATATTAGAAGTGAAATAGTTTCTTTCATTTATTCATTAGCTTTTCGGCATATATTTATATAAGGTCAGAACTTGTTTAGCAAGTTTTTTACATATATGATAATGGTAAATCTACATTTTTAGTCATAGGAGAGTATTATACAAATGTTAACTTTCCATTAACTCGATCTCGTAATCTTCGAGATCTCCTAACAAGTGTTATCGATCAGTTTAATTTAAGGATCAAATAAATTTGAAATACATTTGTTGAAAATTGCTAATGGCATTTACTCTGGATTTAATTTTTCAGATTATATTCGGTTTTTAGTATACCAATATAAATATGTCGTAAAGAATTGCATCAAAAATATTCAACAAATTACCACCATATAAATATACTAGGTAAGTATCTTTAAAATTTAAAATATGCAATTTTTTCTGACTAAATAAACATTAAAAATGTTTAACTACTTACTAAATAAATTGATCATTTGTATTTGTCATATTCAATAGATTTCTCGTTTTATATTAAATAATTATCTTTCAAAACTAATTTGAAAATCATAATACAATTGCATTCGAGGATGGTACAAACAATAAAACCAAAGCTTTTGTTAACTCGACTATATCCCACAAGGGAGTTTGATTATACTCACTGCTCTACCGTACGTGTACCAAGGAAACTGAAACAACCCGACCCCTTTTTTTTTTCTTTTTAATAATTAAATACAAGATATAATTAAGTATCTCATACTACTTAATTAAACAAACCAACCCACACACGGTAACCAACCAATAATAAACCAACATCCAATTACATGCACAGCGGAAACATATCAATAATACAAAACCAATACAATAACACTTCTATCCATTCTATCCAGCAACCTAACATATCTCTATCCAAGGTTCCATCCTAAACAATATAACAAAGACCAACAACACACAAACGAGACCCTAGTTCATCCTCCTCCTCATCGCCATGATTCCACGTCACATACCT
>NC_025696.1:18060387-18061332 GCF_000633955.1 Camelina sativa
GCTAAACAGTGTCGACCGATGCCACTCCAAATGGTGTCGACCGATGCTTCCTAGTGTCGATCGATGCCTCCTCTGCAGACACGATCTGCGCGAAACCGAACATCGAACTCTCCTTCCCAATCATCTCGAATCCGTCTCAAACTCACCCAATTACCTCAGAAAACACTGGGAAACACAAAAGCAACGAACCCAAGCAACAAAACAACACAAACAGCAAAGAAAACACACAAACAAGAGAGATCTCATGCTTAGATCAACCATGGTCAAGCACTCACCTCAAGAACAGGAAGATTGGATTGAGAAACGTGGAAAACAACACCTCCAGAAGCTCCCCCTTCGTTTCCAGCAACAGATAACCCTCCTACAGCCTCAGATCTCTCCAAAATCCCAAGAACAAGCCCAGAAAACTCAGAAACGTTTTCTCTCTTTTCTCTCTTTCTCTTTCTCTCAAAAGCGGCGACTACCAACAAAATGACACGACCTAGGGTCGTTTTTCCCCTTTTACACACGATTTAGGGATTTTAATTGAACCAAACCGAACCAATCGACAATTAAATCAAACCCGACCAAACCGGAAAAACATGGTGTCGATCGATGCCACCAAGGGTGTCGATCGACACCCACACCAAATTTACAAAAATTGGTTCGCGGATGTTACAGAAACCGTCCTATGAATTTTGTTTTTAGATAGCTAAAGTAGCCGCTTCTACTTTATTGTATCCACGAGGAATGTGGACAAATTATGGTCTGCAGAGACATCAAGCCAAGCAACATTCTAATTGATGAATAAATGAACCTAGAGTGGGAGATTTAGGGCTCATGATGCTNGCTCGCTATCAGGCCAACCGCCCTAAGCTACGGCATCCAGGAAGTCACTCACACACACACTTCCCCCGCTCTCAGGTCGCAACCTTCGAGTCATATCGGCTCACTGCCAGGCCACAG
>NC_025696.1:18063868-18068068 GCF_000633955.1 Camelina sativa
TTTTCCCCTTTTACACACGATTTAGGGATTTTAATTGAACCAAACCGAACCAATCGACAATTAAATCAAACCCGACCAAACCGGAAAAACATGGTGTCGATCGATGCCACCAAGGGTGTCGATCGACACCCACACCAAATTTACAAAAATTGGTTCGCGGATGTTACAGAAACCGTCCTATGAATTTTGTTTTTAGATAGCTAAAGTAGCCGCTTCTACTTTATTGTATCCACGAGGAATGTGGACAAATTATGGTCTGCAGAGACATCAAGCCAAGCAACATTCTAATTGATGAATAAATGAACCTAGAGTGGGAGATTTAGGGCTCATGATGCTTTATGAACGTGTGTCACAATCATACACTACAATTGTTGTAGGTACTTCAGCTTGTATAATATTTAATTGTCAACTGCAATGTGAGACCATAAATTCTTTTCAAAAATGATGATTACAAAAGAAGGACAACACAAGTCAAAATAGTGATATGGTATAAAAATATGATTGATGGTTGATGAATATGTATTTATAATTATGTAAGTACTATTTTGTGTTATAAACATAATGACTGAATATACTTTAAGACAACTTTAATACAAAACTTTAAATTTATATTGTAAAGTTTGTAAGATACGTTACAAAAAACAAAATGAAGAAATAGAAAGACATTTGCAGTCGGAATAAATTAATTAAGATTTTTTTGATATACCACCAAAAAAAAATTAAATATGACGTCTACATTTTAATGCAATTTAATTTTTCTGTTCATATTTACTAAACGCTAATTTTTGTTAGAAAGAAATATGTCAAATGGACCAATAAAAAAAAGTTAATAAATAAAATTTCAAATTGAAGATGTTCAATTCTAAAAAAAATTAGATATATATATATATATATATATATATATATTTATATTGTATGATAAATAGGTTGTTGAATAAATTTATTTTATGTAAAATTAATGAAGGAGAATGTACTTTGTAAAAATTAAAAAGATGAAGAAACACAATTACCAATAAATTTTCAAATAATATTAAATGATTGATGTTATCTAAGAAAAACATAATTATATTGAATTGCTTAATTCTCCATTACAAAAATAGTTGTATCAGATATCTTACTAATCTACATAGTTGATATTTATATCGTAACTATAATGATACTTTGATATCCTTCACCATTCATTTATTAATAAAAATGACATAGATATTTCACTAAAAATCATATATGGATAAATTTTAAGTTTTAAATAAATTATTATATTAACAAATAGTAATACATATATCATATCGTCCTATTATGTGAATTGAATGGAACTCCTATGATTGCAAAAGTATATAGTACATGTATACTAAGTATGATGGATAGTGGAATGTGTGTCTTATTATGTATAGATAGATATACTAATTTTCAATAAGACAACTAATAACTAACAAAATGGTAAAAATTTTATCATATCATATTAAAATATTTTATTAGTTAAATAGACCTTTTATAAATGCAATAGTAACTTCCAAACCTACAAAGTTGACAGAAAAAAAAAGTTTAGTACCCCAGCAATTGTATTAAAAAGTTTCTGTAAAAAAAAAAACTATTGAATTTGTGTATCTTGTAATACATGAAAATATATCAGAAGAGTAGATCATTGTGGTATAACTAATTCTTGTGTTTATTTGCGACACAAATGTTACAAAAAAATATAACTAATAATTATTAGAAAACAAATAAATGTTACATTAGTAATTAAGTAGACAATTAAAAAATTTCAAATAAGCTCGTTATACCCATATCCAATTACTAAGACCATAACGAGACGATTTACTTGCATAGACCATAATGGTAGTTGGACTCTTTTTTTTTTTCTTGTTTTCATTCAATTGTACATTTACTACAAAGTCAAATAAATTATTATTAAAATATGTAACATATTTTAAATTAGTTAATTATAATATATTTTTTCATAAAATGATGCCAAGTGGAATATTTATTCATATACTTTCTCTGTTTCATAAAGAATGTTATTTTGACACAAGGCACACAAATTAAGAAAAACTAGAATTATACAAATATATCCTTATTTAATGAGTAGTTAATTATTTAAGTTTAGTAAAAAGAGCATTGGGTTAAGAGTAAAATAAGAAATTTGATGTAAAAAATCACATCGGAAATGTAAAGTGACATTCTTTGTGAAACCAAGAAAAAAGTGCATAATGATACTTTTTCTGAAATGGATGGAGTATTATTTTAAGAAAATATTGTTTTTTGTGATTTAGCAACAATACTAGCATTGGATCGATTTAAAAAATCTTAACATGCATTTTTGATTGTTTTGTAATGCAAGTAAAAATGAAACACCATATGAAGATATATCAAACACCATAGATATTTTTCGGCAAACTACATAGATTATGACGAAATGGCAAGAAATAAAGAAAATTGATAGAAGATTATTATGAGAACTGGAGTCCAAAGAAAAAAGAAACAAATGATTAAAATTTTATTTGTTTTGGTTTTCAGGGAATGGAGGTATATGTTGAATATTACTCATGCTCATTACCAAAAACCATAGATGGTCCGGGAGATGTTGATGCACCATCAACTCTATGCTCAACACCCATCTTTTGATCATCTCTCTTCTAAAGTTGCATAAGTTGATTCTTTTCAATTGTGCTTAGGCTCCTTATTTTCTCAATATAAAAATCCAAGGAAGCGGATGTAGTAAAGAAATCATCTATAATTGGAATATCAAATTTTTTTCGCACTTGATCGGATTTCATGTTGGTTTCAACCTCATTCACTGCAGATTTGATATATTGTTCAACATTTATTTAGAATACTCTTGTAGTATAGTATCATGCCATGATAATCAGAGATGGGATCACGTTAATGAGCTTCTGCCGCTAGCACAAAGAGTTAGCAGCAATCACACGTTCTTCAAATCCAAGACTATACTGAAGGTTTTGCAGACGTTCATGGCTCCAAAAATTTAATTAACATATTCAAATCTCGTATCGCCAGATTTCTGGTTCGTGCATCGATCGACGCAAGAAGAAAATTTACGGGCTTTCTCACATGGATATCATTTTATGTTAGAAAATTTTAGTTTTGTATGGTTCTGATAACATTACCTAGATTAGAGATACATTTTAGTTTTAGGTAGTAGTACTACCAGAACCTAGATTAAGAGTTTTATAAATTAAAAAAATACATATCAGCAATTATAATAACATTTTTTTAAAAAAGTATCCCTAAACTTAACATAATTAATACAAGTTACGTAAATGTATTTGACATTGAAGAAAACTTTGTCGTATACCTAACTTAGTCTAAATGGTTAGATATGCCATACAAAGTTGCAAGCTCCTTAGCTTCTTCAAATCGCTGCTCAAACTCGAGAACGTATGTTACTCTATACCTCAAGAATTAAAGATATCTATCTATGACCACTTGAGTAAAAAAGGCAAACTTTGTGATTCCGTTTTAGCCTTATCGTCATGCATGAAATCGAATAATGCGACGTCAAAGAATAAAACAAAATGGAGCTTTATTCCCAATTCGATGAATAAGATTGTTAGAAAGTCAAGCTCGTGCACAACAAAGATGGACATTGCCAGTGAAGCAACCACGTATCTCCTAAAGTAATAGTTTTGTTTTTCTACTTCAAACTAGTATTAATGGTGGCCCATTTCGATCTCAAGAGTCAGGTATTCTTACATCCCAATACAAGGTTATCATCATTTTCAGTATATATACGTAATTTCACGTACCGACACATATTATGTGATATGCCAAATCACATCTTATTCCGCAACTAGCCCGTACCGTCCTACAGCATGGAATAATATGTAACACTGCGACGTTGTTCCTTGTATGGCAGAATCCAATTCTTTATACACTTTGTTGTTTTAATGGTTAGTAACGTCATTTTCTATCAAGATGTTGAACAATCACAGCCACAAATTTTCTTAGATGGATAGAGAAGAATTAAATATTTATTCTACCTCGATTCAAATTTTTTTTCTTTACCTAAAGATAGATCTCTTTAACTCATATCACTTGTTTCTATCAAAGAAAAAAAACTCATATCACTTGTTTACGTAAGCTGAAGCAGAATTATTACTTGTAACAAGTTAAATACTGTAACAATAACTCGTAATATTTAACTAATGACAATTACGATATATATATATATATATATATATA
>NC_025696.1:18073508-18084394 GCF_000633955.1 Camelina sativa
GTATGGTTCTGATAACATTACCTAGATTAGAGATACATTTTAGTTTTAGGTAGTAGTACTACCAGAACCTAGATTAAGAGTTTTATAAATTAAAAAAATACATATCAGCAATTATAATAACATTTTTTTAAAAAAGTATCCCTAAACTTAACATAATTAATACAAGTTACGTAAATGTATTTGACATTGAAGAAAACTTTGTCGTATACCTAACTTAGTCTAAATGGTTAGATATGCCATACAAAGTTGCAAGCTCCTTAGCTTCTTCAAATCGCTGCTCAAACTCGAGAACGTATGTTACTCTATACCTCAAGAATTAAAGATATCTATCTATGACCACTTGAGTAAAAAAGGCAAACTTTGTGATTCCGTTTTAGCCTTATCGTCATGCATGAAATCGAATAATGCGACGTCAAAGAATAAAACAAAATGGAGCTTTATTCCCAATTCGATGAATAAGATTGTTAGAAAGTCAAGCTCGTGCACAACAAAGATGGACATTGCCAGTGAAGCAACCACGTATCTCCTAAAGTAATAGTTTTGTTTTTCTACTTCAAACTAGTATTAATGGTGGCCCATTTCGATCTCAAGAGTCAGGTATTCTTACATCCCAATACAAGGTTATCATCATTTTCAGTATATATACGTAATTTCACGTACCGACACATATTATGTGATATGCCAAATCACATCTTATTCCGCAACTAGCCCGTACCGTCCTACAGCATGGAATAATATGTAACACTGCGACGTTGTTCCTTGTATGGCAGAATCCAATTCTTTATACACTTTGTTGTTTTAATGGTTAGTAACGTCATTTTCTATCAAGATGTTGAACAATCACAGCCACAAATTTTCTTAGATGGATAGAGAAGAATTAAATATTTATTCTACCTCGATTCAAATTTTTTTTCTTTACCTAAAGATAGATCTCTTTAACTCATATCACTTGTTTCTATCAAAGAAAAAAAACTCATATCACTTGTTTACGTAAGCTGAAGCAGAATTATTACTTGTAACAAGTTAAATACTGTAACAATAACTCGTAATATTTAACTAATGACAATTACGATATATATATATATATATATATATATATATAATTTTTTTTTTGTAACATACCCAGATTAGTTTAAGATATTTTAATAAAAAAAATATACACGTCTAAAGAGGTCCATTATCTAAAATTAATAGTATGAACAAATTGCTTGAATTTAGGCTTAACATTCCAAACCATATAAAATGAAGTGTTTAATTCCGTCTTTGTAGCTAAACCGAAATATATAGTTTTCTTTTACAAAATCAACGATAGCTAATATGCCTTCGATCATAGTTTTCATTATATAATATTCTTTTTATAAGTACTAGGTTTTTTCGGTTAAGTGGGACTCAATTTCTTGTGATGCAGAACCCTCGTAATAAGCTCAGACACAAGTTTATCACCAAGTATTAAAATAAAATGTTTTGTTACATTTTATAAATATATAGGTATTTCTCAATCATTAGATGTTATGTTCTATATTTGATATAATATCTTCAACAAACCATCAATTAACAAGTTAAACATCTGGTTATTTTACATAATTGTTTCCTAGCTAGTAGTAATTGTCTCTACAGTCCAGATCTATATTTGTATATATGAATGAAACCGATTAACACTACAGAACGATCTGAATAATTGCGATTAAATAAGACAGAAACTATAATTACTCTTACACGATTAGTACTGAAAACAATCCCGACGAATAAATAATGATTCTGTTCTTTTCCTCTTTTTTGTTCTTGTTTACACCAAGATTATTGCAATGCGCATTTTTTATAACGCGCGCAGACGCATGTTCTTCCTTGCATGCATATATTATATTAATTTAAACAAAGAATTATATATTGAAATATATATTCAAACTTGGGAAAGGGGAAATCCAACGGAAGCTGATATATTATTACAAAATAGACCATAGTTTACAAAATAGGTAACCGCATAATCTATCTTTTTCAAAACTCAGATAGACATAGCATTAATTAACTCACACATACATTCTTCCGTATGCTCTTTGTTCGCTAATCGCTATAATTAGTTTCTTCGGTACATTATAAATTTCCAGTTCCACTTTTTGGAAGCTAAAGCCATAATGCTCCAGCGCGCTTAAGCATTGGAACAAGAGAGCGATTGAGATGGAGGCTCATGACTTGATTGGCTCCACCAACAAGCTGCCCTCCAATGAACACCACTGGTACGGTCGGGCTGCAGCCGAGCTGAGCCAATGCTTGTTCTATCTCCTTTCCTCTGTGCATCTCGTCGAGCTCATAGATCGTAGGGTTCACGCCAAAGTCTAAGAAGAGAGTCTTGACTGTATGAGACATGCAACACGAGTTCTTGCTAAAGATCACTACCGACTTCTCAGAGATCATCTTCTGTAGGTTCTCCATCGAACTATGTTATAATTTCAAAGAGTGTTTGGATAACGATTCAAAGGAGGTAGTAGCAAAGTTTGAAGAGTTGTAGAGAGCTTGAAGTGTTTTTGGCTTAAGATAAGAGATGACTTTGAGTTTCTGTTTGATGTAGTGAAGGGTCTCTAAGGGTCCTTTATATAGCTTTCTAAGGGACGTATACCTTTCATATTACGGGTTAAAATTAAATGTAGCACATTTTAAAAGAGAATCAACTTTAGCACATACGAAATATCTCAAATAAATAAAACACACATAAGATAATGGGAATGATATCTCAACGGATTAGAGCCTAAAGAGGCTTCATCCGTCTTGACACTTTGCCTCTTGCAGCTAAAAAATCAAAATGTAACTATCAATTCATTAGGTAAAAGAGTAAAGCGTAGAGTTAACTAAATCTTAGATCGATGTGTAAAGAATACTACGGACGAATCATACCATGTCTTAATAGTACGCCCTTTCCTTTCTGGGTCAGTAGAGATATCCATGTTTAATTTCTCTCTAATGATCAATTGTTATTATTTCTAAATTAAAAGTAAATAAAATAAAATTTGGACCCTTTGAGGAATTGAACAGCTCTTTAACTCGTCTTGCCATTGCCTTCTCTCGACATTGTTGTTAGGATTACTTTAGTAGTTTCGTATAAAGTAGTACTGTTGAAGGGTCCAGTGGTAAAAGAAAAAAAATAGAACAATCAATAGTCTGAATTAGTCACATTTTCGTGGTATGAATGGTAAATTAAATTTAAATAGTATGGGAAAATGATAAATTGATAACTAAATTCATTGCATAGTGTGTGAGCCTGTGACAAACAAAAACTATCTAATTAATAATAATCAAGTCCATGATATACATCAATTAAGGATTTAAAGTACAAGTGATTGCCACCATAAAGAATTTTTGTTTTAAGATTTTCCCTAATTAAATCTAATGAAAGTACACATTATTTCATATCATGAGTTCTACAGAAATCTTAACTTAATATACAAGAAACAAGTTATTTTAGTCAAACATTTTTCTTAGAAAAACAATAGCTATTATATAAAATCCGGCCTATGACATATCCCACACATGATTAAATTAGCTTCAACTCCTTCCTTTGCGAAGACACGAGATCGCATGGAATATCCCTAAAATACTCTCTCTCTCTCTCTCTCTCTCTCTCTCTCTCTCTCTCTCTCTCTCTCTCTTTTTGTGTGTGGTGTTTTACGTGGCCTCTCTACTCTCAAACAAAACGTTCTCTTTTTTTTAGTATATACTATATTTTTACCAAATTTCATCATAAATCGATTGGGCATAAAGCTAAATTTTGCTTGATTCTTGACAACCCAAAGATTCGATCTCATTTCACGAGGATAAGGCTCCATGGAACAAGACAATAATCTTTTCTTTTACTCAATTTCTTCATGGAATCTGGCCCAACTGTGCGCCGGAGAGTCGTTGTTCTTTTTTTTTTTTGAACAAA
Organism: Camelina sativa; assembly: GCF_000633955.1. NCBI lineage: Eukaryota > Viridiplantae > Streptophyta > Magnoliopsida > Brassicales > Brassicaceae > Camelina > Camelina sativa. The sequence continues at coordinate 18,077,425 of NC_025696.1, forward strand.
CTGAAACTTCCATTCACTCAAATAGAAACAATACATGAGGGAATCAAGTCCCAAAGGTTTAAAAGGTTACAAACAGAGGCTTCCCCCGAAGCCATAAACAAAGAAAAAGATAGAATCAAGCACAAATCCGAGAGAGCTGTGAAGCAAACGCTAAGAAGCAGTTTGAGTCTTGTAAGGTCACGGTTGCTAGATTGGTCAGCATCGAAGGATTCGACAGAAGACAAGATTGTCACGGTCTTAAGACATAGTAACGTTTGTAGAGGAATCAAAGCCAAGGGTCTCACCGGGGCAAGGAGCATTAGCAGAAGCAATGCAATAGCATAGATTCGGTGGGCTGAAGCCCGGATGATGGTGGTGGTGCTGAGAGTGGTTTGCTGAAGATCGTCGGATGTCAACATTGAAATACAGGGCAATGGACCATAGAGCAGCAGAACTTCACAACTAGCACAGACAAGGGAGGTAAAGACCAAAACGAGCCATATGGATATGTCAAAAAGAAGCAGTACAGGTGGGTTCTCTATCATATGGCGCCTGTTGCCAAAGAGATCAAGAAATCCACACAAAGTATGCAAACGGTCTAACAATGATACAAGTGAGTGAGGTTTGGTCTGATGGGTGGTTGTTAGAACCAAACTGGTTCGGTTGGTGGGATGGTGTTGAGAACTAGAAACGCTAGTTAGCATAGGGATATAGAGGATTTGGTTCTTCCAGTTAACAGACAGAATCGACACATAAGCAATGACCAGGTATAGACTATACACTTTGTTACTACCAAACATTCTAGGTAAGTGGATTCTCAGATGCAGTCTTCGGACATCGAGTTCAACCAACAAACAAAGATGTTGTTTACTAGATATCATAAGGGTATATAGAAAAGACCTGGGATTTTGGAGATTTTGCAAGACCAATTGGGATGATAGCAAACCAATTACAAGTCCTGAGCTCATCCGCAGAGATCCAATAGACTTTGGAGATGGCCAGGGGAGTTGACATGGGTCTGTCGAGCTCAAAGTGTGACAGATCTTGGGGACAGGAGTCCATAAACAGAGACGGTTCGCAACACTAGAAGATTTCTCGCCACATAGAGATACAAGTATCGTTGAGGAAGAAGATGCTTCACTGGCAAAACTCAATCCGGATTGGGGGAAAGGAAAGCACAGAGACTTTGTCACCATCGACGGTAAGGCTGGGCGAGAATAGATGAGGATGGGGTTCGCCGGACTCCAGATCTTTCTGTAGGGGAACACAATCCGGCCTTCGTCTAGTACTAGGGTGGGTGTTGAGATTTGGTTGGGGAAAAAAGGTAACCAACAAAAGGGGAAAAAAGCTTGAAAGAAGAAAAAAGAAGAGCAGAAAACGAAGTAGAGTGGAGAGAACGAGAGATCCCGACGCCAGCGAGCCGGAGCTCTACCGGCGTCAGAGGAAAGTGAAGGTAGCGGTGCCTCGATTATCGGGTCTGAGAGAGAAAAATAGGGCGAACTCCCTTTGTTCATTACTACAAATTACAAAGATATCATGGTCCGTACATGTACCATGCCATGTCTTACGTCAAAACACATTGCATCCAATTCCACAAGGACCACAACTATGCCATACCATCCCATTAGCCCAATTTTATCAATATATTGCATGTGTATATTACTGTGTTTTTAATCAAAATTTTTACAATTTACAGATGTCTTAAGCTCTCGTTTGTATGTAACACACAAAAAAAATGTGGTTAAAATAAGAATCATAAGCCCTAGAAGAGAAACAAAAATAGGTTTACAATACTAAAAATACTCTTAATGAGATTTCTTAAATAGTTAAAACGTATTTGCAGGGACCCCTTCGAACCCATGTCGACTTGACCTTATCAAGGTATTTTTCGAACGTTGGGTCAGGCAACAGTTGAGAAATTAGGTTTGATAATTCTATGGCTCACAAATTACATCACTTGCATATACAAATAGTGACATACCTCGCAATCGCACACTCCTCATTCCGATTAAGATAAAGTCTCATTTGTATAAAAATATAATCTTCTCGAACATTTAATATTTATTTTCAAGGAAGAATATTTATACCTAAGATGGAACCATGAGCATAAATAAAAGATCTAGAGACGTATATACAATCCCTTACGTCAATTCTTTTTTTTAGATATAACTTACGTAAATGACATTTCATTTCACTTTAAAAATTTTAGATATGTATTGGAGAGCATAAATATACCATGCACTGAATATCTGTACATTTCGTATTATACGAAAGTATAAAATATGGGAGAGGAAATCCAAACACTAGCTGATTTTATTATAAAGTTTACCCACACGTTACAAAACAGGTATCCTCATGGTCTATCCTTTCAAAACTTAGATAGACAAAACATTCATACATACATGTACTTTCAGCGTAAGTATCACTTTATTTTTAAATCAAAGCCACAATGCTCCAGCGCGCTTAAGCATTGGAACGAGAGAGCGATTGAGATGGAGACTCATGACTTGATTGGCTCCACCAACGAGCTGCCCTCCTATGAACACCACTGGCACGGCTGGGCTGCAGCCAAGCTGAGCCAATGCTTGCTCTATCTCCTTTCCTCTGTTAATCTCATCTAGCTCATAGATCGTTGGGTTCACCCCAAAGTCTATGAAGAGAGTCTTGATTGTGTGGGACATGCAACACGAGTTTTTGCTAAAGATCACTACAGACTTCTCGGAGATCATCTTCTGTAGCTTATCCATTGGTGTTATAATGTACAACTGTGTTGAACGATTCACCGAGGAATATGAAAATGGGATATATTTTGATTCAAATTAGAGAATAAGGGTGAAATAGGAGTTTGACAAAAAAAAAAAAGTAGGTGAAATAGGAAAGCTTGAAGCCTTTGGGTGAAGATATACAAGAGATGAATGAGTTTGAGTTTGTTTTTGATGTAGTGAAGGGTCTCTAAGTGTTCTTTATATATAGCTTTCTATGGGACGTGAAGCTATCATATTGTCGGTTCCATATAGCAGTTTTCAGATAATCAACTTTATCGCACGGAAATAAAGAACATATTTTAGATGAAAATGAAGATGGTGGGAGTATCCAAAGGATTTGAAGCTATGATATCGGTGTGGGATTTTGCGGCTCACACGTTTTTGATTCTTTACCACTTGCAACTAAAGAATAAAACTATCAACTAATTCGGTAAAACGTACATATAACAAAATCTCTTAGATCTGACGAATACTTTATATGTATGTACTCATGTCATGTGTTTATCTACTTCACTACGCCTTCTATTTCCAATGGCACTCAAAACAGATACATTTTCAACACAAATACAAATTTTTACTTACTACACTCATATACATATAAATATAATTAGTGTGATTTTTAAGAAATAATTTGAATACATACCTTAAATTTGTGAAAAATACCTTATGTATTGCACAAATAACTATTTTTCCCTTAATTAAGAATTAATTAAAAAATAAATACAATATACTCCCTCTGTATCATAATAGATGATTTTCTAGGATTTTTTCTTGTATCATAATAGATGATTTTCTAGGATTTTTATCAATTAATACTAAAAATTTGTAAATTTCAAGAACCATTAAATGAAAATATTAAAGTTTGGTGAACTACTATTGGTTAATAGTAATAAGAAATATTATTATAAATAAATAATACATTTATATCTAAACATTAAATGTTTTTCTTAATTAATGTGAAAAATCTAAAACATCATCCTTTGTGATACAGAGGGAGTAATTAAATTAATTTATTTTACAAAATTATTTTTTTTAAAACACTGTTTTTTACATTAGGTATAGATTGACAGTTTATAAAATCAACCATATTAGTGAAAGTGTGAAAGCTCAAGCCCATAACAATAAACCAATTAAGGCCCAAGGCCCATGTCTCTCTCAGCAACAAAAGGCGACAATAGTACAACACTCCCTGCAACACAACCTGCAACATACGGAGACAAATACAGAGGCAATGCCGAAAGTAAGGACTGCAACACCAGCTGCTTCTTCCCCGACAATTGTACTAGCAACCCGTTATAATCCTCTCCAATTAGAAGCTAGTGGCTAGATGTGTGACAAGTGTAATCAGATCCGATACATATGTAAAAGGATCTAGAATGTTCACCTTGTAGTATAAGAATGAGTCTCTTGTATTCCTCTAGGTATTGGAGAAGAATTAATAAAAGTATTGTTCAGTTAAAATCTTTTCTTCCTTGTTTATTCACATGGTATCAGAGCTCTCTTAAACCCTAACAGGTGCTGTAATGGCAGAGAGTCCTTATCCCTTCCCGTCTAACATTCATGTAGCTAGCTCAGTCACTATAAAACTGAGTGACAGCAACTATCTTCTCTGGAAAACTCAATTTGAGTCACTTCTTCGTTGTCAGAAGCTTCTTGGATTTGTCAATGGCGCAATCAAACCACCGGCTGCTCAAATTGTTACTACGGTCAATGATGTTGCTACTACAACTCCAAATCCAGAGTTTGAAGCATGGACTTGTACCGACGAGCTTATCAAATCTTGGATCTTTGGTACTCTCACAGAGGAAGTGCTTGGTCTCGTTCATGCTCTACCTACCTCTCAAGATGTTTGGTTCTCCCTCGCCTCCAACTTCAACAAAAGCTCTGTGGCACGAGAGTTTGAGCTCCGGCGTCGCCTCCAGGTATTATCAATCAAAGGTAAAACCTTTTCTGGTTATTGCCGTGAGTTTCGAGCCATCTGCGACAATCTTAGCTCCATTGGAAGGCCTGTTGATGAAAATATGAAAATTTTCTCATTTCTAAATGGATTGGGACGTGAGTATGACCCAATATCCACAGTGCTCCAAAGTTCTATGTCTCGTCTCCCAGCACCAACGTTCAACGACGTCGTCTTGGAAACCTCTGCGTTCGACTCTAAACTCAAGTCATATGAAGATGCTCCAGATGTTTCTCCACATCTTGCATTTCAAACTCAGAGAGGTGGATTCTTTGGACATCGGGGACGTGGTTATAACAGAGGTCGAGGAGGAAACTCTAATCGTGGTGGTTTCTCCACTCGCGGTAGAGGATTCTCACAACAAGTCAATTCATCTGGTTGGAATCAAACTCAGTCCCAACAGTCCTCTGGTTCTAACAATTCTCGACCGGTTTGTCAAATTTGCGGTCGTGTTGGACATGTTGCTTTGAAGTGCTGGAACCGTTTTGATGCATCGTATCAGAGTGATGATGTTCCTCAAGCTCTTGCTGCACTCCATGTCTCGGATGCCAATGGTCATGAATGGCTGCCAGATTCTGGAGCTACCGCTCACATTACACCAACAACGACTCCATTACAAAGTGCTACACCATATAATGGTCCTGAAAATGTGATGGTAGCTGACGGTACTTATCAACCTATCACTCATGTTGGATCTACTGTCCTCAACACCACAACAGGTAGTATCCCTCTATGTGACGTTCTTGTTTGTCCCTCAATGCAAAAATCATTGTTGTCAGTATCCAAGTTATGTGAGGATTACCCCTGTGGAGTCTTCTTTGATGCTAATCATGTCTATATTATTGACTTAAAAACTCAGAAGGTGGTGACAAGAGGGCCACGCCGTGACAACCTCTATGTGTTGGAGAATCCAAAATTTACAGCGTTTTATTCAAATCGACAGATTGCTGCAAGCGACTTAGTTTGGCATCAACGTCTTGGTCATGCAAATTTTCAGATTCTCCAACTCCTCAACAGCAGCAAGGCAATTTCAATCAATAAGAGCAGCACTACTTCCATTTGTGAACCTTGCCAAATGGGAAAGAGCACTCAACTTCCGTTTTATTCTTCTGAATCTACTGTTATGGAACCACTTGATCGATTACATTGTGATCTTTGGGGTCCTTCTCCGGTTGTATCGAATCAAGGTTTCAAATATTATGCAATTTTTGTTGATGATTTCTCTCGATATTCATGGTTGTTTCCTCTCAAGTCAAAATCTGATTTCTGTGATGTGTTCATCGGTTTCCAGAAACAAGTTGAGAATCAGTTTAGTAAAAAGATCAAAGTGTTTCATAGTGATGGTGGTGGTGAGTTTATGAGCACTCGTTTCCGAAATCATTTACAACACCATGGTATTCGTCACCTCATCTCATGTCCATCAACTCCACAGCAAAATGGTATTGCTGAACGGAAACATCGACATGTAACAGAACTTGGCTTGTCTATGCTGTTCCAGAGCAAAACCCCTTTGAAGTTCTGGGTTGAAGCCTTTTTCTCTGCTAATTTTATCAGCAATCTGTTGCCTTCTCCAGTATTAAAGCAGAAGAGTCCATTTGAGATTTTACTTCAACGCAAACCAGACTACTCTTTTCTTCGGATATTCGGTTCCGCGTGTTACCCATGTCTTCGTCCATTCGCTCATCATAAATTTGAACCACGGTCTCTTCAATGTGTTTTTCTGGGATATCATACACAATATAAGGGTTATCGGTGTTTATATCCTCCCACTGGACGTGTATATATTAGTCGTCACGTTATCTTCGATGAGACTTGTTTTCCTTTCATGGAACGATACAGAGATTTAGCTCCGCGCCACAAAACTGGTCTTCTTGGTGCTTGGCAATCTGCTACTGATCATAACCCACACCTTCGAGCCTTACCCACTCTTCCTCCACAAAGTACAACGGAGCTTCCCCATGTCACAGTTCCTCACGATATTGTTACTGAATACCCTCAAGATGACACAGTCTGTGGAGGCCAACATTCACCAGACACCGATACTGGTTCTCCTTCCTCATCCACTGAACCCTCTACTCTAACCGAAGAAGATACTGGTTCCTCGGCACAGTTGACCACAACAGACACAGCTGCAGCTCCTTCTCGTCACCCAATGACGACACGATCCAGGGATGGAATCTGCAAACCAAACCCACGGTATGTTCTTGCAGCTAGTAAAACACTTCCTTCACTTCCCAAAACAGTGGCTGAAGCATTGAATCATCCTGGA
>NC_025696.1:18084527-18096991 GCF_000633955.1 Camelina sativa
ATGGTGGGAGTATCCAAAGGATTTGAAGCTATGATATCGGTGTGGGATTTTGCGGCTCACACGTTTTTGATTCTTTACCACTTGCAACTAAAGAATAAAACTATCAACTAATTCGGTAAAACGTACATATAACAAAATCTCTTAGATCTGACGAATACTTTATATGTATGTACTCATGTCATGTGTTTATCTACTTCACTACGCCTTCTATTTCCAATGGCACTCAAAACAGATACATTTTCAACACAAATACAAATTTTTACTTACTACACTCATATACATATAAATATAATTAGTGTGATTTTTAAGAAATAATTTGAATACATACCTTAAATTTGTGAAAAATACCTTATGTATTGCACAAATAACTATTTTTCCCTTAATTAAGAATTAATTAAAAAATAAATACAATATACTCCCTCTGTATCATAATAGATGATTTTCTAGGATTTTTTCTTGTATCATAATAGATGATTTTCTAGGATTTTTATCAATTAATACTAAAAATTTGTAAATTTCAAGAACCATTAAATGAAAATATTAAAGTTTGGTGAACTACTATTGGTTAATAGTAATAAGAAATATTATTATAAATAAATAATACATTTATATCTAAACATTAAATGTTTTTCTTAATTAATGTGAAAAATCTAAAACATCATCCTTTGTGATACAGAGGGAGTAATTAAATTAATTTATTTTACAAAATTATTTTTTTTAAAACACTGTTTTTTACATTAGGTATAGATTGACAGTTTATAAAATCAACCATATTAGTGAAAGTGTGAAAGCTCAAGCCCATAACAATAAACCAATTAAGGCCCAAGGCCCATGTCTCTCTCAGCAACAAAAGGCGACAATAGTACAACACTCCCTGCAACACAACCTGCAACATACGGAGACAAATACAGAGGCAATGCCGAAAGTAAGGACTGCAACACCAGCTGCTTCTTCCCCGACAATTGTACTAGCAACCCGTTATAATCCTCTCCAATTAGAAGCTAGTGGCTAGATGTGTGACAAGTGTAATCAGATCCGATACATATGTAAAAGGATCTAGAATGTTCACCTTGTAGTATAAGAATGAGTCTCTTGTATTCCTCTAGGTATTGGAGAAGAATTAATAAAAGTATTGTTCAGTTAAAATCTTTTCTTCCTTGTTTATTCACAATTAGTACGTCAATGTAAAATAAAATAAGTTTACTAAGACCAAAAAAAATAAACGGGGAAAAAAATAGAAATCAACAAACAAAACAAATAAGTCAACAACATCAAAATTTGACTATATAAAAATACAGTAAAAAAAAATCGATAATATTAAAATAAATTGATAGAAAAAAGAAATAAGTCACAAAAAATAAATTTAAGTCAACCATTCAGAATATCGATCTTATTTATAAATCAAATAGAATGTAATAAGTTAAAAAAAAATTGACTATGTTATAAATCCACTAGGCATAAGATAAATTAACAGTTATAAAATAAATCGGTGGTGAAAATAATTAAGTCAACAGAAAAAAAAAATCGATGGTTCACGAAGTCGACATTGTAAATAAATCAACATTGATTAAAATAAGTCTTAAAAAATTGATATATGTATATATATTAAATTGTATAATCTGGAATTATTTATTATAAAATAAATTTAAATCTAAATAATATAAATAAAAACAAGTTAAGTTTTTTTCTTTATTAAAATATAATAAACACATTTTCGTAATAATTTTTATTTATTAAATAATTAATTTCGAATTTAAGTTAATTTTTAAATTTTAAATTATTTTAACATTTAGATTAGTTATAAAGGAAAATGGTTTTATTTTACATTTTCATTTCAAAATATGTAGTTTTCAAAGTAGACAGAAAACCAAGATTTTAAATTATGTATGTGATGGTTAAGTTAATACCCGTTTTTTAAGCTTGCAACTCAGTGCATTCATTTGGTATTTGGTTCGCCATATGCTGAACAATTTCTGGTTCAAATCAAGTTGGAAGAATGATGAGGTTTCTTATTTGGTTGTTTTTGATAATTCCATGCTTTGCTTTGATGATGAGCATTTTCATTCTTTGGTTTTTAAATATGCCTAATATATTATATTGCAGGCTAAAACAGAATCATGGTCGTTAAGCTTTCTCTTGTTGATATTAGACTACCTAATCAAACACATATCACCTTATGTGGTGAATGGTGATATTCATGAGCAATTTTGTATGTTCTTTTTATATACTCTCAATCGTTTTTTTAATTCTTGTATATGAAAATGAGACTCTCTTCTCTTTCATGAAGTTTTATGATCTTGGCAATACCTTCAAGCTAAATGGCAGACTTTCTCATAACAATCCATATCTCTTCAATGGAGATTTTGTGGATAGAGGTTCCTTCTCAGTTGAAAAAATGCTAACCTTGGCTGCATTCAACGTGTAACTTGTTATTAGGAACAAGATTTACTGATAAAATCTTAAAATCCAGGCCACTAGCATATACACATTAGTGCATTACACACGATAAAAGCTGAATCTCTTTCTTTTTGCGAAGACTCGAGATCGTATGGTATATCTCTAGAATAATCTTCTTCAGTTCGTCTTCTTTTTGGTTTTTTGATTGTGTGGTAGTTTATGTGGCCTCTTCACTTTCTTTATACTCTCAGCAACTTTCTTTATATTCTCAGCAAATTTCCCATCATAAATCAACTTGGGAATAAAGGTAAACTGTATGTGATTCTTGATATTGTAAAGATACGATCTCATTCGTTTGAGGATATAGACTCAAAAGGAACTATATATATATATATATATATATATATATATATATATATATATATTTTCGTTTTAACTCGATTTAGTGATGGAATCTGGCCCAACTGTGATCCGGAGAGTCATAACACATTGCTAGGTGATCCTACTCCGTACATGTCTTACGTAAAAACACATATTATATCGCATTCAATTCCACAACGACGTAATACCATCCTGTAACTTTCATTATATGCCCCATTAATTTTGGGTTGAAACTCACTTTTCTCCTAAAACCATTGTTAGTTCATATTGAACACTTTTTAAAAATTGCTAGTTTGGCAAATAAAATTGAAGATTTATTTGTTCATCCGTAATAACTTAGTTTAGATACTCTATTCACTCTTATTTTTACTTAAACCAATCCAAATTAATTCTATAAAAATTGGAATTTTTTTCCAAGTAAACTTATTTTTTCTCCAACGTACGTAACTTATATTAATTATTTGCTTAATTTCACTGAGAATATATGTAAATAAGTGTCCAAATATTAAATACCAGACAATTATTTGCCATCGATATAAGTATCAACCTAATTAAGCTCCACTTAGTATAGGGCTTTTTGGGCTAGACACAATAATAACATACTAATTATGGACTTTCAGAGTTCTCCAAGTGGTAAAAAAGCAAGGTTAAAAGAGAGTGGATATACAGAAATGGATGCCTTTTTGTCGATAATTTTTGAAAGTCAATACGATATTGAATTGTTTCTTAAAATAAGATCACGACGAAACAATATGTTACTGGGCATTGTTGTTGTGTCAAAGATTACACAATAGAAAAATTTATTGAGGTGTTTTTATGAGATAGATCTTCAAGTAATCTTCAAGTTTTTCTTTTAGACTTCACGGATTTTACAGGCTTCACTTTGTAGATAAACATCTAATGGTCCAAAATATATTTTTTTTTTGGAATGTAATGTTAAATTATATTCAAGAAAATAGTGTTGTTACAACTTGTGCTACAGTATGTTTGAAAAAGGCGCTTAGAAGGTTAATAAAACATTAAAATGGAGAAAACTTTGTTAAGTCCTTGTGTGGAACCAGACTTGAAGTCCATCTTCAAACCGCCTATCTCCCATACGCTGGATGGACAGTAGTTGATCCCGAACATGTCGGTCAATCCATTTAATGAGTTGCCCTACCGTGTTAGGCCTTTGATCATGGCGTCGGCCATTCTGTTCCCGCCATATTGTATAGACTGTGAGTTGGAAAGTATACCGTGAGGAAAGCTCCCAAGCGGTCCTGATGATTGTCTGCAAGATAAGCCAGAAGCTGGTTCCAGTCGGTAGAAAAATGCGCCTTGAAAACTCCTTTGGCGGTGGCAGTCCACACTGCAGATGCAAAGCTACAAGCGAAGAACAAATGAGACCGTGTTTCAGTACATTGCTGGCAGAGAACACACGTCCCTGAAGCTCCAATATTCCATCGTATCATTCGGTCTCCGGTGGCCAATTTGGCATGTGCCGCCAACCAAGTACAGAAAGTATAATTGGGAGTGGCATGAGTAAACCAAATGACCTCATCTGAAGTGGAGCGTATGTGAGACCAAGTTTCCGTCGTTGAAAACACAGTCTGAAAACAGTTACTTTTTCCTTTCCACAGCACCCGATCTTCATGCTCTGTTCAATGCTGATATTGCAAGTTTAAAGAGTGCTCAATAGCATTGAGAATCAGTGTACGAGGGTGTCGTCTACGGCGAGTAGACCAGGCCTCTGCAACAGACATAGTCCGGCTGATCCCCAAGTCTATACTTCCCCAAGGCCGAACCAGCTCCACCATGCGGCCCAAAGGTGAAATGGTCCAAAATATTTGATATGTAAGATTCACATTTAACTTTCCAAAGTTATCTCTAATATGTTGATCAAGCCCCTTTTCTTGTTAATTATGATTTTTCTTTTCCTATTGCAACAGAATATGGGCGTAGACGTAATCCAATATAAAGAAAGAGGTCATAATTAGAAGCTTATAAGTTGAAAGCATCAGAGATCTTGTGTCTTGCCAAGGTCTTTAAGGCCGCCCACAGGAGTTTTGTAATGACAGCGTGCAAGCTACATTACATGAGAAGGGTTGCATGCTGGCCGCAGGTGGAGGACCGTGTAAGACTACCGTGCTGGTTATTTTAACACAAATCATTTAACATAGTTGTTTTATATGCATGTATATTCTTTATATTCCTTCATATATAACCCAATAACCGCAAAAAATAGATGTAATTTTCCGATACAAGCGGCATACAATTTTCTTAGATACATGTATTTATTTATAGAAATCGAATTAAAATACAATACATAGTGAATTAGTTATAAAGTATACACTTTTCTCATAATGTATCCTTCCAAAACTTAGATAGACACAAACCATTCATACGTACATGTATATGTGTTTTTGTTTGTCATCATTGATTAGTTGCATTACATTATTATTATCAAGCTACGTTCTATGTAAGTATCCCCTCAGTTTAATCAAACCCATAATGCCCCAACACATTTAAGCATGGGAATGAGAGAACGATTGAGATGGAGACTCATGACTTGATTGGCTCCACCAACGAGCTTCCCTCCTATGAACACCACCGGTACAGTCGGGCTGCAGCCAAGCTGAGCCAATGCTTGCTCTATCTCTCTTCCTCTGTTAATCTCGTCTAGCTCATAGATCGTAGGGTTCACGCCAAGGTCTAAGAAAAGAGTCTTGATTGTGTGCGACATGCAGCAAGAGTTTTTGCTAAAGATCACAACCGACTTCTCGGAGATCATCTTCTGTAGCTTCTCCATTGTTGTTATAATATGAAAGTGTGTTTAAAAATTGACTCGCGGAGGATGAAAATAGGCTGTGTTTTGATTACAAGATGCGAGATTAGGGATGAAAAGAGATAACTAAGAAATGTTACAGAGATTGTGATATCTTTGAATGAAGGTGAAAAGGTAACTTTTGAGTTTGTGTTTGATCGGTTTGATGTAGAGAAGTCTCTACAAGGGTACTATATATAATACGAAAAGCTATGACATTATGGGTTCGATGTGGCACTTTTTAAGAGAATCAACTTTATAGCTCGAAATAAAGAACACATTTTATAAGATAAAAATAAAAAGGAAAAAATTTGCGGCCATGATCGGTTTACGCCTTCTTGACTCTTTGCCTCTTCCAGCTAAAGAATAAAACTAATTTGGTATAAAACGTACAGAGGCAAAATCTTTTAATTAGTTGTGAAGAATATCTGATACGGACGAATCATGTCATGATATCTATGGTACGGCCATATATACAGCTCTACTTCTTGAAGACTCGAGATCGTAGAGTATATTTCTAGAATAATCGTTTATCCTTTTTGTGTTTGAGGATTACGTGGCCTCTTGAGTTGCCATCAAAACATGTTTTTATCAAGAAACTTTTGGTCATGAATCGATCTCGGAATAAAGGTAAGTTTAGCATGATTCTTGACATCGCTAAAGATCGATTTCATTCCATGACGATAAGGCTCAAATGGAACCACATTTTTTTTTTCTGGATCAAAAGGTGGCCCAACACTGTTCCGGAGAGTCGTCTTTCATATATGGCAAATGCATGGTCATCATATTTCATATCACGTACATGCCTTACGTACAAAACAACATATCGTATGGTATGATCGCATCTAATTTAAGTTCCTTACACACGGGCGCTCACACACACACAATATATATATATATATATATATATATATATATAATGTACTATATCATTTGAGAAAAGGTAAATAGGGTTAAGTGCTATATATTATTTACTATTGAAAGGTAAATAGGGTTACATATACCACACCAATATATTGAGTTAAATTTTGTGTGTTTGAGAACTTTGTTTGTTCACAATGCAACAAAGGAAATATATACGTAAACAGTGTGTACCATTTGAATTCTCAAATACATTTAAATGAAACCAGTTACAAAACTTTTGAATTTTAAAGTAGTTTCGAAATATGGAACAAATAACGAAATTATAGATTTGATCAAAAGTTATATAATTTTATTTTTAAAATTTAGAATTTTACTCAGTTTTGGATGTATGCATTCTCAGTGTATATATGCAACAAGGAGATGAAGTCGGAAATTTTTCATTCCCAACAAATTACTTTTTTTTTTGCGTCGACTTGCTTTTCTCGAAATTTTTAATTTTCAACGTGAAACATTATATCTTCGACAGAAATTATGTTTATGTTATTATATGACTCAAAACACTAAATATTTCTAATTTATATTTTATAAAATTTTGTGGTAATTTTGGAACATTAAGCTAACAGTGGTATCTTTATAACAAAAACTAGCAATTGATCCGCGCTACGCGCGGAAGTTTCATGAGGTTCTTTTTATTTTTTGTTAGTTTGATATTTTGTATGTTTTTTCTCATTTTTCTGTGTGGTTATGGTGTTCTTATATTGTTCTTTGTTTTTTACTGGTTTTTTTTGGGTCTTTTTTTTTCAAGTTTGTATTTTGTTTTCTATTTTAGAAATCTAAAATTTACTAAAATCATGATGATCTTTTTTTGGATTCATAAAATATAGAATTTGAAGTTAAGTTTTGTATAGTTATTGTTTGTTTTATTGGTTTAGTCTTTTGTTTTGGTTTATTAATTTAATTTCTCATTTTCTCGTTCTATATTTTTTTTACTTTTTTAGATGTTGTTGTAGATAGGCCTGCGAATTCGGGTCGGGTCGGATACTTTGGGTCGGGTAATTCGGATAGTCGGGTAGTTCGGAATCTGAGAAGTGTTACCGAAAATAACCGATTTAAATAACGGGTCGGATCGGTTCGGGTATCGGGTTTTTCGGTTATTATTTTTGGTTACCGAAACTAACCGAAGTTTTTAGTTTTTTGGTTAGTTTGGTTATTTAAGTTAAATCGGGTCAAAATTTTTGGTTATTTTCGGGTAAATTCGGGTAATTTCGGTTATTTATGGGTAGTTTGGGTAATTTGGGTAATTCGGGTCGGTTAATTTCGGGTAATTTCGGGTAATGCGGGTAATTCGGTTAAATTCGGGTAACCGATCGGTTAGAGTGAACCGAACCGACCGAACCGATAACCGATTACATATTATAACTTCTTCCGATCGGTTTTCTTCTCTTAACCGAAACCGAACTGAAAACCGAAAATTTCGGTTCGGAATTCTCGGTTCGGGTAATATTCCCAGGCCGAGTTGTAGATAATGTTTTTTGTTTTTTAAAAGAAAATAATTAACATGTGGTAGTTGTTTTTTTCAAAATGCTTTTGTTTTTGGAGTAATGTGTTTGTGGTTTTTGATGTCAAATGTTTTACCAGTTAAATTACTTACAATTCTGTAATTTTAATTTGGTTCTTTTTCTGTTAGACATTGGGCCTTAATTTCTTCAATAATTAGAATTCTGTTGGGCCGTTAGGTTGTTAACTGTTTGTCCTTGATGTGGGAATGGCTTTCTTCCCTTTCAAAACATGAGGTCGTGTGAACGGATAGCAGAGCGGAGAAGTAATTTTCCCGATCTACAGTATTATTAGAGTTTTGAAAGTATTTTCTTCATCATGCTAATCCTTCTTCATTCAGCCTTTTCAGTGATGAATAATTTACCTCTCTGCGCTTTGCATCCGTACGGGTTAATTGGCTCTTCTCTGCTGGTTTTGTTCGAGTTAAGTGTTTGTTGGTCTTCAAATCTGGCATTTATTGATTTTTTTTTCGGTTTAATTTCAGAATTAATTTGTGAATTGTAATGCCGATTTTTGTTTTAATTTTGTTTCGTTTGGTCTCCAGAGTCTGTGTTTCGATCGGATGTGAATTGTGTGTTGTTAAATTAATGAATAGAATTTCTAACTTATTTATTTGTGTTTTGTTGTTTACGTTATTAAATTTTATTTTCTTATGTTTGTTTTGTTTGTTTGGCAAGTGATTCCTGAGAGAGGTGGGCATGATAGAAAGATTCAGTGAAGTATTTCTCACTTAGCCATGGTTGGTTTTGTTTTCCATCTGCAACATGTGATTATTTAAACATATGAAGATCACGGATGTGAAACTTGACACAAGCTTTAACATGTTTTTTTTGATTTACAAGCTTTAACATATTAAGATGAGCATATTAGAGTTTACTTCTCTTGAATTTTGTTTTGTCTTTTACTTTTCTGCATTTCGTTTTCTGCTTCTTGCTTCCTTCACCACTCACTCTTTCTTTCAGGTCAGGTTTTATATTTTTCAGGAATCCTTACTTTGTGAAATGTTTGGCAATGCCGAAGACTGCAGCTGGAAGGTTATCTTACACAATAACATACACGTTTCAGTGTTACGAATGCATGGATGGTTGTAATAAGAGCATGAGCGTAATAATAAAGTGGATCTTAGTTATAGAATTTGGAAAATGCACATGTGGGTTCGTTCATCAATGTATACATGTTCAATCTTCTGTATACCATGATATGGTTGACCAAATATGGAATATTTGATCTTCAAACTTGGTCAAATAACGGTTCAGAAATCTTCTCCTCTTTTCAGGAAGATCGAACTTGTTTTGTAATTAACATGTCTTTAAATACATTGTAATCTTGATTGTAAAGACTTAGAGAAATACAAAGACTTTCAATGGTTCTGTAGAGTTGAGACCTTTAGCCTGTTTGATAGTCCAATTTTGGGTACGTGTAGACAAAGATTTTAGGAATATGAAAATTAAATGGATTAAAAAGAGAGCCGGTTATTACATTTCTACAAAGTCCCTTGTTGTCACAAACTCCCCATCAAAATTTAGTCCCTGATGTAACATTAAGTTAAAGTTCACCGGGAGAGAAATGATTGGTAAGTGTGTTGCAAGGTTGACAGATCATAATATTTGAGAAGACCATGCACATAGTATTGACTACACATAATCAAGAATAGGTAGAATATGACCTCCGATTCTCTGAATATCTTGGGGTTGATATTGGTGGGTAAATTATACAACTCCCTCCATCTTTCTTGCTATAAATAACCTCAAGCGTGGTCGCGTGTTTGTTCGTCAAATGCGCTAACTCGAACTTTCTCACCGCTGCTTCTCATTGCAGCAGTAGTATTGAAACATGTGGTGATGTAATATGGGTAAGTCATGGGGGAGGGAGAGTGTATGTTTAATTAAACAACTCTAAACAAACGTGGTTTGCTAAGAACTCAAACCTTTCAAGATGTATAACGACTAACATCCTCTCCAACGTTTGTGTGACTCCATTATGATACGCATGTGTTGAACAAACTTGGCCCATGTGAAGAGAAGGTTAGTTTTTGAAAGTATAAAAATATCAGAACTGTTCAATATATTAGGTTCCAATAAGAAGACGTACCCGAGAGTTTGGAATTTGTGTTTCCAAGAGAGAGTAATTGTTTATAGAGATATAGAAATCAGTGAGTTTAAAACGTGGGTTGCTTCTTGTGACTTCAAGACCATATATAATGTAGATTTCCCCATGGCCTCCATCGATCAAAGATCTCTCAAAATTTAGAAGGTGGAGAATGTTAATCGACCCCTGCATCATAGTAGTCTGCAATCACATTACTATTAAAATAGGAGGAATAGGTGATTGAGAGTCAAACATGAGGAGCAGGAGAATACCTTTTCGTCAATGAGAGAATGAAGTCAACACCCATGAGTTGGCTGACGCCGGATTTTTAGCATTACGGGCAGGCCAATAAAATGGAGCAATCTACCCACTACATGTTGCTCTAAACAGCGAGGTTTGAGCTATGCAAATGAAATGTAAGGAAATAATCATTAGGCTATAAATTCATGAATAGAATAAAATAACAACACTGTTAATCAACATAATATAGAAAAGTAGAACAAAGACGCCCTGTACATCATATAGAAAATTTGTCTATTTCTTTTTCTAAATTAAACGAAGTCATGAGCGCTTAATAATGGAAGTTTTACTTTTAAGAGATGAACACAATATAGGAGACGGGCAATATTGAAAGAGTTAAATCCTCGGCTCACCTGGAAGATCTGTATTGGTATTGGCAAGAGAAACCAACTGCTGATAAGTAATGAACCTGTAAAACTCTTCCGGAAAAATACCGAAAGACTCGTGGACCTGATGAAAAGCAGTGGTTGCTATGAAACGTATGGAGAAAGGGGAATCAGTTAGTTTAAAACGGGTGTTGCTTTTGGTGACTTCAAAATCCGACAGAATATATATTGCCCCATCAGACAGCGACTTTTCGTGTTTTGAAAGATGAGTGACATTGATGGATCCTTGGATGAAACAACTCTGAAAAGAAGAAAGTCAAATTAGAGAAAGAGATTATAATCGAGTAACTGAAAAATGTAGTTGAGATCGATACAACCTTTTGATCTATTAGCAGGAAATCTACTCCCATTAGTTGGCCTCCTTTTTTGACGTTGCGGGCAGTCCAGTGGCGAAGCAATCTTCCAACGATCTGCTGGTGTAGGCGGCCAGCTTTGAGATTTTCGAATGAAACAACAGTGGAATCCATGTTAGTAAAGAAAAAATTTAGAGAGAAAGAAATTGTGAGAGGCATGAAGTTGGAGGAGAAGGCATTATATAGGACTTGACCTTGCACGCATTGAAGAAAAATTAGTGCGGCTTCAATTGAATGACAGAGCATTGAAAGAACTTGAGTAACAGTTGTAGAGGAAAACTATTCGATGGAGATAGAGAAAGGGTTTGAAGGATAAGCGAGTAAAGAAACAATGAAGAAGATGAGGGACGTGTGAGGTGATAAAAGGGAATCAAGATGGGGGGACGGTTGAGGTCGCACATTAATGGCGGCGGAGTCAAGCTACCATGAAAAGAGTTTTCTTCGATGAGCAGATTGAACAGGTAATAGAGATGGACTCAAATGGGCTTAGAAATTCAAATTAAAGAATGAAATAAGAATTACTTACTGGGTTGTCTCCTAAAATTGGGCTTCAAGAAAATGGCCTAATTTAATTGAGAGAGGTGATGACGTGGCAGCACCAGGAGTGAGTAAACTACACTTTATATATATAGATTAAAAGTGTGATATTTTGAGAATTTCTTATTTGTTATTTCTTACAAGAGACTCTATTATATTAAAATAGAATTTACACTTAAGATTTGGAATATACAATATACGTCTCTTAATACACAATGAAATAAATTACACGTTTACATAAAAGTAGATAATATCATAATAATAGAACAAGACAAAAATCACCCTTCGTTAAGTGCAAAGAAAAATCAGAACAATCATATACAATTGTTTTATAGTCATTTTACTTGATCTAAAACTTCTCTCAAATCTTGTAATTCACCTGATGGACTCTTAAAATCATCAAAAGTCCTCTGTTTATAAACAAAATCATTAGCATCACACAATTATTTAATTAAGAAAACAAAATCACCACACAATGTGCATATTATCATACAATAGTGCAAACACATATTCTCTCTTTCGAGTTTTTCCATATTTTTTATTCAGTGGTTTCAACAATTCTTGATTTTGTGGGTGCATTATCACCCCTCATTATCATGTTTCCGTCCAAGCAGTGGGAGTACAAACAAATAAAAATGATAAAGGGGTACTAATGAGTTTAGCAACTAATGTTAGGTTACATTTTGTTGGAAACGGTATATGAGAATCCACTTTGATCAATGAGTTATAATGAGTTTACACATAAGAAAGTACGACATGTTCTTCTTGTATTCTTTTTTTTTTTTTTTTTTTGTGCAC
>NC_025696.1:18098032-18106531 GCF_000633955.1 Camelina sativa
TTTTTTTTTTTTTTTTTTGTGCACCCAAACTTATATTAGAATTAGACAGTTACAAGAAGATGAAGGCGATTCGGACAGCAAACTTGAAAGGTAAAGCAACTAAACCACAGATCAAAGATAGAGACACAAACTTGAACAAGCTTGATAGGGTACCAGGAGAAGTATTGAAACTAACTATCACAAGAACACCCATGAAAGAAGTAGCAATCAATACATAAACCTCGACTGGAATAGAGTAAGTCACCATACATTGTGACGTTAAAAGAACTGCCTCATACAAGGACAGGTTGACGCCGGAGGAGTCTCCGGTGAGCAAAGAACGTTGGACCAAAGCAGAGGCTAAACCAACAGAGATGGTTTTTGGTTGGACGCAAACAGGTAAGGTTACATCAGAGAAGTATCTGATGAACCAATTTCGCCGAAGATGGGCAGAAAAAGAACCAACAGGAGTGGTTCTAACCTAGAGACCAACAGAACTAGTCTCAACTGCAATCAAGCAAAGGCCGGAGTAGTATCCGGTAAAATCGGAGAAGTATCCGAAATTTCTAACCTTGCAACAAAGTGGTTCAAGAGACTGACCAACCTTAAGCAAAAAGAAGGAGACACACTGCTGGAGGAGCGCAGGTGAAGAGGTTGAGAAGAGGACTGATTCATCAACCGAGAGGAGGGACCAGCCCCAAACAAGAGGCCCACTGAAATGGATGAACACCTTCAGGGGAGCAACGGGAGGGAGGGGGAGGAGAGATAACCACTCTCCATCGAACTCACTGGAAAAACGGGAGCAATAGAAGGACAACGACCAAGGTGAGATGAACTTGTCATCTGGCGGATCTGGTGAGTCTAGCGGATCCGGAGGAGACAAAAGGCTCACCCGCAGCGCTAAATCCGGTGGTCTTGGACATGAGGAGCCCATTGAAAGCAGGAAAAGCTGAAACAGAGTCATGGAAGTGGAGACAAGCTTCGCCGGCGTCGTAGATCTACCGACGGGAGGAGAAGCAGATCGATTAGGCAGCAAAGAGGGCGGTGGAAAGACACCGGAGGATGGGAAGGACCATATCTTCGGCGAGCAGCTACCTCGGGCTTCGTGTCTGGGAGAAAAAAACTAGGGCGAACCTATATCTCAATAAACATCCGTAATTCTTCTTGTATTCTCTCTTGCAACTTTGACAACATAAGTGATGAGGGGAAAAAGTAGCTTTTCGCTCTTTTGACAAGAAAAACTGAAATAAAAGTCTCGATTTTTTTTTTCTCAACAGGATTGGACATATATATTAAAAACATAACATGGAAAAATAGAAACACAACACTAGGTTATTTATTATGTATAAAGTATACCCACACGTTACAAAATACGTAGGTATATCCTCACAATCTATCCTTTAATTATACCGACATGTATATGTTATTTTGCCATCCTTAATTATTACAAAGCTACAATCTATGCGTAAGTATTTCTTTTTATGTAATCAAAGCCACAAAGCCCCAACGCGTTGAAGCATTGGAATGAGAGAACGATTGAGATGGAGACTCATAACTTGATTGGCTCCACCAACGAGTTGCCCTCCTATGAACACCACTGGCACGGTTGGGCTGCAGCCAAGCTGAGCCAATGCTTGCTCTATATCTTTTGCTCTGTTGATCTCGTCTAACTCATAGATTGTCGGGTTCACACCAAGGTCTAAGAAGAGAGTTTTGATTGTGTGCGACATGCAGCAAGTGTTCTTGCTAAAAATCACTACCGTTTTCTCGGAGATCATCTTTTGTAGCTTCTCCATTGGTATTATAATGTAAAAGGAAGGGCGTTTGGAAAGCAGCTTGCAAACTAAAGGATAAAATTTGTGTGTTTTGATCGAAATGCGAAACTAGAGATGAAAATGAGAAAACTTGAGACTTTTAAAGAGATTGTTTATATCTTTGTGTGTGTTAAGATAAAAATTGACTTTGAGTTTATGTTTAATGTACAGAGTTGTCTATAAGGCTCCTCTATTTATAGCATCCTAAGGTACGTAAAGTTATCATATTATGGGTTCGATGTAGCACTTTTTTTATGGAATCAACTTTATAGCATGAAATAAAGAACACATTTTATATAATGAAAATTAAGATAGTGGGAGTATCCGAGAGAATGTGAGGCCCTGAGGCAATGATCGGTTTACACGTTCTTGACTCTTTGCCTCTTGCATGTAAAGAATAAAACTAATTCGGTAAAACGTACAGATAACAAAATCTTAGCTGTGAAGAATATCTGATACGGACGAATCATGTCATATCTATATAGTACGGCCATATAGTTTCATTGTCTATAACATTAAAGTCAATCTACTTAGCGTTTGCTGCATATACTTCATAATTTTCATATATTTAGTTTTACTTGTACTTGTATTAGTGTTATGTGTTGAGGCTTTACAAAATTTTCTGCTTTGTGATCCGTTTTAATACATAAATAAACTATAGTTATGTATGCACTTTAATTACTTAAAGCTGCTAAACAAGATCGACATTGTACACAGGTTCACAACCTTAATTAAACCCCACCCCTTGACATATACATACGAACATAATTAAAGTAGAGCGCCACTTCGTGAAGACTCGAGATCGTAAGGTATATCTCCAGAATAGTCTCTTATTTTGTTGTATTGAGGATTACGTGGCTTCTTCACTTACCATCAAACCATTTTGTTTTATTATTCTCACTAAAATGTCATCATAAATCGATTTCGGAATAAAGTAAAGTCTTGTATGATTCTTGACATCGCTAAAATTCGATCTCATTCCATGACGATAAGGCTCAAAGGAACCACATTGTTGTGTTTTTTGTTTTTTTTCTCGGTATATATTGATCAATGGTGTGGCCCATCATTGATCCGGAGAGTCGTTTTTCATAAGGTCGTCATATTCATATCCCGTACATGTGTTACATAACACATATCATATGATCGCATCTAATTCCATACCCTCGTACCATCCTATCACTTTTTTCGAGACATCTTATCATGTGTAATATTTTATACACGAGATGTTAATATACGTAATGTCTGCATGTTTAAATAAGAACAAAACTAGATTTGGACCGTGCTACAGCACGGGTTGAATTACATTTTATTATTTTTAAAATATTATATATGTAATTGTATATAATATTATTTGGATGCAACTCATGCAAATAATTTTTATTATAAATATTATTCATGAAATGTAAATGTATTATGTAAGTCTTATATTTTTAATTTTAACCCGTGTTAGAGTATATAAAATTATTAATCCTTGCTAGAGTGTGTCCAACAGCTTCCGTGCTAGAGTATATAAAAATTTAACTCGTGCTTGAGTTTGTAAGTCTTAAAATTATAATATAAAAACAAAATTCAATCTGTGCTCTAGCATGGTCCTAATTTTTATTGAACGTTATGGTTTATCAATAAAATCTGTGGAAAGTAAATTTCTAATATTGTGTTTAAAGATCTTTGGAAACAACTTGATATATGACTAAAATCTTCTAAAAATACAGTTTGAAAGATCCATGATTTTATTTATTACCATTAATATATCAATTATCAATTTGGAATATCTCCAATTAAGGTTGCACCCAATATTTAGGTGTAACCATTAATATATGAATTAATCTATAACCTATCTATAACCTATTTGTAATCATTTATAATTAATTAAAAATATAAAGTCTACAAAAACTATATTGTGTACTTCTTTTTATTAAAAAGGAGATCATTTGAAATAACTCCGCGATTATAATTTTAAATTAAATAATATAATTTAATCACTATAATATAAACTATATTGTGTACTTCTCTTTATTTTATATTATAATATAAATAATATAAACTATGTTATGTACTTTTCTTTTATTAAAAAGAAGATCATTTGAAATAACTATGTTGTGATCTTCATGATATATTTGCTCCACGATTTATGGATTTATTATTTATTATCTATATACTCCACGATTTATGGATTTATTATTTATTATCTATATATAAAGAGTTATCTTATGAAGAGTATATGGTTAATGTATATCTTATATATAACCTATTAGTATGCATTTGTAACCATTTATATTTTTTATAAAGTCTATAAAACTTAAGTTGTGTACTTTCCTTTTATTAAAAGGGGGATTTATGGGTCAGTGTTATGATTTCACTAAAAAATCTAGAGTAATATTTAAAAGACATCTTTATCCCACTGGTTCAAAACCACGCTATATGTTCACAATGCAACCATCGATTATGTAATGACTTATTCCATTTAAAGATTCAATTTCGCTTAAGTGAAACAAATACAATCTTTCGAATTGCATAATATAGGTTAAACAGAATAAATAAAGGAAAATTGGTATTTTTTTTTTTTCCTTTTCTCTTTTTAAAGAAACAATAGATTTGATTCAATGATGCATAGAGTATCAAACTTGTTGTATATGCTCTCCGTTTCCCTTCTTCATACCGACTCAACTTCCTTTGCTATATCGGCTGGATTTTCCTACAGAACCCAATTATGTAGTAAGCTTTAGAGAGGAGTTTAATTCTTGAAATGAGATCAAACTAATTAACTAGCAGTAGAGAACCAACCAATATTGACGCTATAAATGTAAATACTTAAAACTTATTATACCTCTTCAACATCAACTTTATCTTCATCCTTTAAAACTGGAGTTTCATCATCATTTACTGTTTCAACGTTTTCATCGTTTTCCGCAGCTGCGGTTTGATCATTTTCAGCGGCTGAGATTTCTTCATGTTCTGTTTCGACGGTTTCATCATTTTCCGCGGCTGCGGTTTCTTCATTTTCGGTGGTCGGAATTTCTAAAACTTCTAATTCCGTTGTGACTGGAGGAGCTTCTACGTCCGGTTTTGGTTCTTCGACCTCAGTAGATGGAACTTCGGTATCAACATCACCATCACCATCAATATTATCCTCTACACTTTTCTCTTCTTCTGCCACCGTTTCAATATCACTATTTTCTGCTAATGAAAAAACAAATTGAAGATTTATGTCAAATTTTCTATACAAAACGTACACCTTTACAAGAAAAAGTTATGTAACACGTAAATTGGGTGTATGCATAGTTTTGCAATGTATGTAATATGTAACAAAACATTAAATCAACTTTAGAATGCATACCCTTTTGTTCTTCGACGACAACCGGTGGAACGGTCTCATTCACGTCGTTAACGGTCTCCTCGGTCACAATATTCTCGGGCACTATCGTCGCCACCGCCTTCATGGGAGAAGAAGTGTCCGTTGTTTCTTTTTCCTCCGGTTTCTTGTCACCATTTTTCATCTCTACCGCCGTCTTCTCATCATAATCTCCTACATCGTTCTTTTCCTCCGGCTTCTTGGTATTGTTTTCTACGGTAATCTCTGGCTGGTCGCTCCAAACTACGTTGGAGATGTCGTTCTTTTTCCCGCACCGACAGCTTTCTTGTCTTTCAATTGTCTCGCTCTCTTTTCCCTTCACTGATTCAACTTCCGAAGGTAATTTTCTGATCTTTTTTGTGTAGTTTCCCGTAACAACATCATGTTTTGATTTCCCACAACCCATTTGTTGTTTCCTCTAATTAAAATACCAATTCTTTTCCTACAAGAACCTTCTTTTTTTTTTTTGCTCCTTGTCTTTAATTATTTTTTGAAGAGAAAATCAAAGGGTTGATGGAAAAGAAGATGAATCTTTTGATGGATTTTTATTGAAGGAGATTGAAGAAACCGATAAACAAATTCCAGTTGTTTTCTTGCGTTGTGATTCACTTTTGTTAGACAAAAAAAATATTTTTTTTCGTTTTAGTTATTCTTTGGTGTTCCAAACTTAAGGCAGTGCCATTTTTCACAAAATTAAAGATCATTTAGTTTCTTTTTTTTTATTAATAGAATAGAAAAGGTTATGTTTAGTTAGAGAGAGACATGCATGGGATGTATCCTAAATATATTTACTTTTTAAATACATCCCATGCATGTCTCTCTCTATAAATATAATTACTTTTTAAATAAATGAATAACTCGTTGAACCCAAATGTATATATCTATACTATTAAAGCAGAAGTACTCTCTAGAGTAAAAATGGACCATGACTTGGTTTTGGTAGGTTTTTCATTAAAAATGATTAGAGAATCACAAAATTTAATCTAATTAACCTATAGTTTTGATTTCATTAAATGACGAAAATACCCTCGGTCGATTACTTAAAAAATTGCCGGGTCGGGACGCGGATCCTTACATATCCGACTACAGAAGGAAAAAAATCCGCGGATCTGTTTGTACTCTAGAATAATATTTTTCGGATCCAGTATATTATTTCATTCAAGATTAGTTATTTAAGATCCCAAACAGAGTTATTCGTTATAGGCAAACACTCTGATTTCATTTTCCTTTAAGGTATTTAAATGAAAACCATAAATTTTAATTACCAAAAATTCGGATATTTCCTTAATTACCGAGATTGATCTTAACAGATAATCTTTTAAAAGGAATATTTAGTGATTCAGTTAAAATCTTTAAAAACGAATATTCAAGTTACCAAATCTGACTAAATTGCTTGATTTCCGATATTATAATATTTCCTTAACAAAATTTTAGTAATTAATTGTGAGTAGTATAGATAGAAAGAATTAAAAACGCAGAAATTATATATATGTAAAGTTGTAAACTAATTTACAGAAAAGGTGTACTGTATATCCCACATCGACTAAATATTTTGGAATATGGTTCATAATCACTATAAATATGTGACTAAAATGTTTTGAGTACAAATGAGCAGGAAGCTTGATTTATCAGGTATCCAAATTTAACAGTTTAATTTGGTTCTATATTTGAAAATATTTAAACTTTTAAAAAGTAAACATATTATAATATATTTACATTTTTAAAAAAAGTTTAAGATATTATAAATATTTAAATTTTTGATACAATGTTTAAATTATTATAAATATTTGAACTCCGTCGAAAGTTTAAAATATTATAATATATTTAAAGTCTATAAAATATTTAAGTAATATTAATATTTTAATTCTTAAAAATTTAAAATATAAAATTTTTTTGAGTTAAATCCGTTAAAACATGTATTTTTATCAAACTATAAATTAAGCCATGGAAGCAGGGTGTGTCTATCCTCTTACAAAACTACTATCCGATATTGCGGAGTGTCTATTCTCTTACAAAACTACGTACTATCTACTATTGTGGTATGTCTGTTTCCGTGAAAAACTACATTTTACAAACTACTTACTCTATTAGGATTTCCAATTTACTGTATAACCCCAAATATACAAATAAATACTATATAAACAAAGAAAATAAATTAAAATAAAAAACTATATTACAAAAATACAAATTACAAAAAAAATAACTAACAAAATATATAATCCCGTGCTGTAGCACGGGTATCACCTAGTATATATATATATATATACACAAAAAGAGATTTCATACTGAAAGTTTCATCATCGTATTGATTAAAATGAATAAGATGTATATATAATTGGTTTAACTCATAAGTGAAAGACGTGCATGGGTAGATGATGATCGATCAATACAAAAAAATGGTTGAATCACTTTAAACTACTTACGTTTGTCGGTTTGTGTTTTCATTTGGATATTTGCCATTCAAATCTCCATTTTAAAAAGTATATAAATATTTCATATTCCGACAACAACAACAAAAATTTACGAGTTAGTATTGTAAAATTAAACATGACTTGGTTAGTACCTGCGCTACCCCGCGGGATTGGTTTTTTTATTTTTATTTTATCATATTTTTCTGTTTTGTTTTTCTCGATTCATAATTTAATATATGTTATTTGGAATCAATTCATAAGTTTTTGATAATTTCAATAGTACTTTTATTATTATTATTTACATCATGATACTTGAGTTTTTAATTTCATAAATTTAGTTTCTGAATAGATTTTAAATTTTCTACCAAATAAGTTTAGGGATTAGAAACCATTAGTTCTTGATTTGTTTCTCACTCACAAACCCTCTAGAACAGCAAGACATATTACTCTTTGATGTCTACATTTTAAATGTTCTTGATGGATCTCTTAGAGTACTTTAGGTTTAGACACTTCAACATTTGTCTCATAAATCTGATATAAACCAAAGATGAAGCTTTTGAAATTTACTAAGATCGAAAGGGAAATAAAAATGATAATTTTCACATAGAGAAGTAGTAGTAAGTCACTACAAAAAATCAGTTGTACTAAATCATTTATTTTCTATTATTGTATCAATTTTAAGTGATGCAAAAATAATGGGGCATTCTCAAAAATGCCCCTTTTTCCATATCTCTTTTTAAAAATACCCCTTCATGTTGACCATTTCTAAAACTACCCCTCTTTATATACAAAATGACTAAATTACACTTTTTGAGTGACAGCAAGAATGTACAGTCATCAAAATCGAAAATATTTTCCCGCCAAAAAAATTTCCCGCCAAAATTTTTTTTCCCGCCAAAATCGAAAATTTTTCCCGAAAAAATTATTTTTTCCCGCCAAAAAA
>NC_025696.1:18107538-18117744 GCF_000633955.1 Camelina sativa
CAAAAATAATTTACATCACTTTAATGAATGATTTATATTTTGTCGATGCAAATAATTTGTATCAGTTTATATCAAAACGATGCTAATATTCAAATATTTAAATCAATTATTATAATCAATGTCAATATATATCATTTGTTTAAAATTGATGTCAACCTTTATATCATTTTATTTAAGTGATGTTAATATTTATGTCATTTAGTTAAACTAATTTAAAATTAGTGTCAATTATCACAAATGATTAGAATATTTACATCAGTTTCTACATGTTCTAAAAGTCGTGCGCCTAGCCGATTACACGTTCGATTAGGCACTGATCGGAACATACCCGCAGCGATTATGATCAAATCACTGAAATTAATCGTTATCCGATTTTTACCCACTTAACCGACTAAATCAGATATTTAACTAATTTTTAAAAAAAATTGGTTAAGCTACACGGGCTTTAATACAATGCCCAAAGCCACTAAACAACATAAACCTACACCACTCTATTTATAGTCAGTTTTTTTAATCATTTTTTCTCTCCCACTCGGTGTGGGATACAATCATCTCTTATTAATTGTTTAAATATAATTTTGTTTAACATAAGTTTTTAATTGATGTAAATTTTAAATCGTTTTTAAAAGTGATTTTATCCAACGAAAAAAACACATCAATTATCTAAATGATATAAAAATATATTTTATATCAATTTTAAAAAAGTGATACAAACTAGTTGAAACTGAATCAATTATAAATAACTGATGTAAAATTAGATAATTATAACATCAAATGATCTAATTGATGCTAATCATTTTTATTTGCTTCACTTAAAAATAATTAATTTAAATTTACTTCATTCTATTTTGTGATACAAAATAAATGATACAACACACCTGATTTTTTGTAGTGAGTAATCTGTATTTTACTAAACCTTGAAAAAAGAAAATGTTCTGGTCCAAAGCATCAATTTGCACAATATCATCTTCATTCAAGACCTAAGTCAACAAAGAAGAGGTGAGTCGATTTACACAAACACAAATCTTTCGTTTTGAAGCAACCCTAAAAGCTTGAATAAAAACGACATCTTTACCTTGATTGGACCTGCGATTCTAAAAGAAATTAATGAACTTTGTCATGCCTAAGTTGCTCTTTTGTGAATTTTTTTAATGTTTTGTATATCAGACGACAATTGTGTGGTTAGGGAGGGGCTTACCAGAGGAATTAATATCTCTATGTCTCTCTTCTCTTCTTCCTTCTTCTTCACATCACTATGCGTCTCTCTCTCTCTCTCTCCTCTCTCCTTCTCTCTCTCTTTACTCTATCTTTTCAAATTTCTTCCCTATCCTAATTTTTAACCTCATCTCTTCTTCCAAAGAGTTCTCGATGACCGGAGAATTTGATTTCAGAATATGTAGATTTTAATGAAATTCTTGTTCGAATTAATCAAAGGTGAATCTGGTGAGATTGCTTTGCCTCTTTAACAATGACCTATGCTTTTTCCATGTCTCTTGCCGCACGAGTCTTGTGTTTTCTTCTCTTTATGTTTGTTTCATCGAAGACAAAACTTTGTGACGACTCTTTTGTTTCTTCTCTCTAACTGAATTCAAGAGCAGTCTTATAGTGTGAAGGAGAAGAACAAACAATTAGAGTCTTCGTATTTTTTTTTTTATTATGTCGGCAAGGGTTTATGAAGTGAAAGACAACGTGATGCGGCACATAGGAGTGTCAATCGGGCTGGCTCGGGCCGTTCCAGCCCGAAATCTGTAAAACCCATATATATTTGAGCCTTCCTCGGCCCGGGCCGAAATATTTCCAAGCCTATATTTTAATGTCCGACCCGGCTAACAGGGCTAAAGGACTTTTCAGGCTTTTTCAGGTTTATCTTACGGATAAAAAATTCAAACTTATAAGTTAGTTTATAATATGTTTTAAAAAGCAATGTATAAAGGTGCAATATAAAACAAATCAATCAAAATTTAAATAACTCATCTATATTCACTAAAACAACTTAATCTAAAATAAAAAATTTAAAACCAAATAAACTTCTATACTTTAACTAAATAAAAATATATATATATATTTCATAGAAAATATCAAAGATAAAGATTTTAAAAATATTAAGTAAGGTTATTAATAATTAATTTAAAACCAAATAAACTTTTATATTTTAACCAAATAAAAATATATAATTCATATAAAATATCACAGATAAAGAAGGTAAAAATATTAAGTAAGGTTATTAAGTAAATATGAAAACTAAGATTAGAGTTTTAAACTTTATTTATAATAAATTATTAAAAAAATATTGCAATCAAACAAAAATATTAACAAAAAAGTATAATTATTGTATAAAGTTTTTCGGACTGGCCCGAGACCGATTGGGCTAAGCCTAAAAACTCTAAAGTCCGAACGTACTGAGTCCAAAAATCCCAATTTTCTGGATATATATTTAAGTCCGAATCTGGTGTTTTTCAAAACCGATTTGGGCCAGACCAGTCTGCGGGCTTTGGGCCTAATTGACATGCCTAGTGGCACATAGTTTTTTTTATTGGTTTATAAATATTAGCTGTATTAATTGAAATGTTTTTATTAGTTATTAATTTTAACTAAGGTGTCAACATTAGCTTCAATGTTGAGGCAGATGTGTTATACAAGGAAAGCAACACATCCTTCTTTTATTGTATTGATTGATATGTTAGAGCTGGAGATGTGGCTAATCTACATAAAGTGAAGTATTGGGGTGAATTAGTTAATTACGAATAAAAATAGGGACATATTTATGCAAATAATATATTGTTGATGGTCTAAATCAAAAACAATAAACCCTAAATCTTTGATTCCGGCGTCTTAGCCATCGTCCTTCACTCCTTCTTCTCTCAATCTCGAGACTCAGTTCAACAAAAAAAAAAAAAAACCCAGCTTCGAATCAGAACTCGTTGAATCACTAGCGATGCAATTCCTCCAGAACTCTCGCAGACTCGCTAAGATCTTAAAACCCATTGTTACCACCGAGACGAATCTGAGATTCTTCTCCTCTGCTTCACAAACCCCAAGCTCCTCCTTCCAATGGCGAAATCAAACATCTACTTCTTCCTCTGTACTTAAAGGTACGTTCTTTTTGTCAATTTCCCAATGCCAATTGCGAAATGAACCATACCCAGGTTTGGAAATGGAGACTTGTTTTGTTCTATACTAGATTTACTTTAACCTGTATAAGGTTATATAAAGTGTAGTAGCTAGTGAAGATAAGTGCATAAAAATGAAAACTTTAAGCCTATGTATGTGTTTTTGAGATTATGTTTAAGCTTAGGATACTAAAGGGTTAAACTTTTATTACATGTAAGTGTATCCCAAATTGCGATATTTATGTATGTGTGAGTGTTTAAGATGAAGAGATGATGTGTATGTGTTGCAGGGATTGATAGATGTAGTCACTCGTCGTCTATGAGCTTGTTGATCCCCAGATCGAGTTTTTCATCTCAAGCAGAGAAGCTTGCTGCAAATCCTACAGGTTGCTTATTATATGTTGCTTTGCTTTTGAATTGCAATTTGAGATCATCAGAGGGTTTTTTCTCATTGCGGTTATGATGTTGCAGTAGCTGTTAAGGAATTGCATGATAAGATGCTTGATTCTGTGAATGTCAAGAGATCAATGCCTCCAAATGCTTGGTTGTGGTCTTTGATTGAGAGCTGTCAGAATCAGGATGACGTTCATCTTCTCTTTGACGTTCTTCAGAATCTTCGGAGATTTGTTAGTACTTTAAATCTCCCTTTTTTTCAGTTTAGTTCAGTTCCTATAATTATTCAGGATGTATGGTTGGTCAGTGTTTGAAATTTGCTGTTTCTGGATTGCAGAGATTATCTAATCTTCGTATTCATGACAACTTCAATTGCAATCTATGCCAACAAGTTGCTAAGACTTGTGTACGTGTTGGAGCAATTGAATCTGGTACTCCCAGTTTTGCTTTTACTTTACTGAGTTGCTTTTGCATTGGGTTTTTAATGGTAATTTAATGTTTCATTAAAGGGTACTAATGCAGGTCGTTGTGGTTGTAGGAAAGAAGGCTTTGTGGAAACATAATGTTCAAGGTTTGACACCCAGTGTTGCATCTGCGCACCATCTATTGGTAATTTGGTATTGTGTGTCTATAAGTTTTTTAGTTGTTTTTTCGGTACACATAGATGTTTTAAGACGTATTCTGGATTCCATGTAGTCATATGCACTAGAGCACAAGAATTCTGAGCTCATGGAAGAAGTAATGAAACTCCTGAAAACAAATGACTTGCCTCTACAACCCGGAACAGCAGATTTAGTTTTCAGGTGTGTAAAAAATTGTTTGGTTTCTCCTTCTTTATGATAGTGTTGTGGAAATTTGCATGTGCCTGTTTCCATTGCATCTGCTTTCTTATCATGAACTGAACTTGACTTTTGCAGGATCTGTCATGATACAGATAAGTGGGATCTACTGGCCAAGTACTCGAAAAAATTCTCCAAAGCTGGAGTTAAGTTGAGGAAGACCACATTCGATGTATGGATGGAATTTGCTGCCAAGAGAGGTACTTTTGGTTTTACTTGTATACCTGCATTGTTTATTTATTCTTGAGATATGGCTTTGTTAAACTCTAGATGGATTTATCAACCTATCATCTCTTTGATGTATCTATATATACATGGACTAACGTTGTTGTTGGACCTTTGGTAATGGAAATAGAAAATGAATCCATAGAATTTTTGATTATTTCCCTGCCTTTGTTAAAAAAACCAGGATCAAAATAGGTTGAACAGACTCCCGTTATTATGACTTCGTTCTTACCTCAACTACTTCATGATTAATAATGGGCTTTATTGTATACTACTGCTAGTAATGTAAGAGACAGATCTGTAAATCTTAACGAAACTCTAGTCTGAAAAGGTCTTTTCTTTTTTTTGCTCTGATGCGATTGTGTAAATCTTGTTATCAGGGGATACCGAGTCACTATGGAAAGTAGATCAACTGAGATCAGAGACATACAGTCAACACACTCTTTCTACTGCTTTTTCTTGCGCAAAGGTTTGCACATAGCCACATCTCTTTCTCAGTCTTCAAGTTACTGAATAATCCTTATAGATTTGCTCCTTTCGCAGGGTTTCCTACTTGAAAGTAAACCAGAAGAAGCTGCTGCGGTCGTCCAGGTTATATGCCAGGTGAGCTCATAGCCTCCCCGTAATGTTTTTCTCTTCTGATATAACCCTTTTTAGTTTTGAGAAGTACGTTTAATTCAAAGAATTGTGTGTGACTTGACTATGCAGACGTACCCTGATGAGAAAAAGTCATCAGTCTCAACCGAGTTCAAGAAACTTGTCAATGAATGGCCTGTGGATGTTATCAAGCGCCAAACCGAAGAAGATAAGAAGGTTAAAAACTTTTCTCTATTTGTTATGTTTCAACCCTGAAACCAAAATTCCTCATCTAAAAAACCATTTGTAATGATGAACAGGCTCTAGCTTCTTCATTGAAAGCTGGGATTCCTTCCATGGTCAATGCGTTGGTCAGCTCGGGTTTGAACGTCAGCGTGGATTTGGATGAGTTATACAAGAACGAAGCTCTTCTCAGCTAAATGACTGAATCAACATTGGCTAAAAACTCTTCGCAGTTCAACAGGTTTGAAAAGTTAATTCTTTGGCACCAAAGTTTTGATGTGATCTTATCGTTTTACCGGTGGCAACGTCAGAGATAAGGGAAAGAAACACATTGACTGTTCAGTTTCTTGGATTCTACGGTACTCCCTTTCCTTTAAGAGATTGAGGCATAACGACTAGAGTTGTCCATTTCTTTTGTAAGCCTTAAATAATTTACTCGGTGGGACTTTTGTTCTTTATTTGATTAGTAAAAGAACATTTTCTGTAATAAAAGAAAAAGAAACAAAAAGTTTTTTGAGCCTATCTTATTATAGAACGAGACAAAAAGGTTCATTGATTACAACTACTTATCCAGTTACGTATTAATTCTCCATATATATCTCCGTCGTCGAATAAAAAATTGAATATGTAATCATGTGATAGTGAGTAAATGAGAATAGTTGTCAAGATTGAATAATCTTCTGACAATAGACAGTGAAAATTTCAAACATTGAAACAAATAGAAAATTACATAATTGATGATAATAACTTTACATAACACAAACCGACGTGAAGAAACAGAGTAAATCAAGAAAACCTTATTCCGTTTTCTGGTTAAAAGGGGTATTACTTTTTTTAAAAAAAACTAAGGAAGTTTCATAGCATCAAGAACGACAATAACCATAAACACAATTGAAGCAAGAAGGGTGATAGCAACTGAAACAGCAACTTGGTTACAGAACTTGTCAAAAACGCCACAAACTTTTTTCCACATCACATGTTTGTTCCCTTGTTTACCCATTAGACCGATTCCTCCGGATGCTCCGGTGCCGGAAAATAGCAAAGCCACCATCACTAGATCTCCTATCAATATCGCCATTAACAAGCCTTTGCTTCTTCTGCCTTTGCTCATCATCAGAATCACTATTGAGATTGCTGTGTAACCGCATGCTATAGCGTTTACAGAAATGTTGTACCTACAACATTTGAAATCATATATTGCTTTATTTCTCAGTTTTATGCATGCATGTCTAGTCTATATATATTGTTCCATTAAAGAGTAAAATATAAAATATATGAATTAATCTGTCTAGTTTTCTTTCAAATTATGTATATATATATCCTTATACAAAATTAATTCAGACCGTGCATTTCTTGTCATGCTAGCTAGAATTGTTGTAAATTAATTTCTAAACTACAGGTCAGAGAAAGATTGGCTATGGACCAATTTCACTGTTGTATTACAGTTTAGTAGTTGGACATTTATGAACGTGGTATCAATGAATTTGCTACATATAATATTTTCTAAAATTGTAAAATACAATAATTTAGTATTTTAATATAAATTTTATACCAGTAAATATGTACATGCTAACATGCAAATAAGGATAAAAGGCTCCAATCCTAATTCTAACATTCACAGGCATATACAAAAGTATGGTTCCTTTGTTATAAATTGTGTTTCGATCTTGTTTTTTACGTTTTTATTGAATGTGTATATTTTTGCAAATAAATAAGTTTCAACTATAAACTTCTTAAATATCATAGGAAATTCCCGTTTGATCTTTATGTTGGAATCTTGCATTTTTTCTATAAACAAAATTGATTTCTACATTTCTGTTTCATTTATATCTTTCACGTGTAAGTGCAACGGCTACCGCAAAAATAGCGTTTGAGAAAACCGAAGTCTACAAGCCAAAGTGAGACACATATGTGTGTGAAAAGGAGGAAGAATGGAGAGAGGCTTACACAAAAGCAGACAAGTAAGATGCTTTGGCGGTTGTAGAGACATCAAGAGGAGGCAAAGAGGGAAGAATCTTTAGAGGAACAACCTTTGTCTGTTTAGCGACACCAAGTATTATTGCAGCCGCCATTGTTAGGATCAAAGCCAACACTCTCATCGTTAACTCGACTCCTTTTCTCGACCCACTCTCTCTTTTTCCTTTCTCCATCTCCATCCCATTCACCTTGTTATTGCCTTCGTGTTCCATCATAGGGATCAAACAAGAAGTGAAGAGGGTTCAAAATTTGAAGAAAGAGAGAGAGAGAGAGAAAAAAAAACAATTATTGGTCTTTTTTTCTAAGCTTCTCATGATAGATGTAAGTAAAGAGGCGTGTATATATACTAGATACGCATAATGTGTGGATGGTAGTAATGATGTCTACGTGGCTTTGAGTTTATGTGTTGTGTGGCGCGAGAGAGATTCTCATCTTACGGAAGA
The DNA here is from genome assembly GCF_000633955.1 of Camelina sativa. NCBI lineage: Eukaryota > Viridiplantae > Streptophyta > Magnoliopsida > Brassicales > Brassicaceae > Camelina > Camelina sativa. Next base: position 18,115,345 of record NC_025696.1, read on the forward strand.
GAAAAGTAGTATGGGAAACCGAAATGTGAATACAATATGTAGAAAAAGAGTGTGAATTCATCTTCTTTTTTTTTTGGCATACAAGAGTGTGAATACACATTTAAATCGAAACTTGGGAAAAAAAAAGACAAATCTGTGAAGTTTTTGGCTCGGTGTGTTCCTTGTACATGTCATATAAGGTTTATATTAGTAAGTAAAAAAAATGGTACTCGAAAGTGCGACCGAATTAATTTGAGTTGGATATCGTTAGTTTGGACTTTATATGTGAATTCGCACAAAAAAAAATGTTAAACGATTAGGTGAGATGTTTCGGTTTTGGAAAATTGTTGGGCAGTTTATGCTAATTAACTCGAGTAAGTCTTGTACTTTTTTTTACAACAAAAAAGATCAGCGAATATGAGCCAATGTGAAGGAAAATTATTTACAAACCAACACTTGTTGCGGAAATGTACGCGTTTGGCGTGCCAACTTATCCGCACTTACATTTGTACTTCGTGGAATTAGAGACAAAGAGAAAGAAGTAAACTCCTCCATGTCCATCCTGATATCGTCGAGGTAGGTCTTGAAAGCCGGCCAGTCCCGAGGCGAAGACACCATCTTCACCAAGCCTGAGCAATCTGTATAAAAAGCCACTTCCCGATAGTCATGTCCAATCATAAACCGCATAGCCCAAACAAAGGCTTCTACTTCGGCATGTAATGGTGAAAGACTACGTCAAAAATTGGTTGCACCCCTCGTTGTCAAAGCGTCCTGGAAAGACGAACACACCCATCCTGCACCTGCAAAAGCATCGTTCTACTTTCCACGAGCCATCTACAAAATACCGAAAACCTGAATAACTATGAGGAAGGTGACCTAGTCGCTCCAAACCTCGAGCACAGGGGGGGTTGGCCATTGGAGCTGGATCCTCCTCCACCTCATCTACCTGAGCCTGCAACCAGGAAGTCGCCTCCCCAACCGCTAACCTCAATACATCCTCTGGTTTTTTCATCAAATTTTCAAAGACGCAAGCATTTCTCGCTTTTCAAATGTACCACATGAGCCAGGGAAAAGCTTGTACCTGCGAACCCGGATTTGCTGAACCTAAGAAATGATCTACAATGGCATACAGAGATTCCGTGGGAAAAGAATCTGGCCCAACTGGTACGTAAGCTAAAGCCCAAACCTGGCGAGCTGGGGAACACAAAAAAATTGCATGATTTATTGTTTTCTCGTCTGCCCCACATCTTGCACAACCTGGATCACAAGCAATACCTCGACGGCGCAAGGTTGCCGAGATCGAAATGCACCCAGACAACACTTGCCACATAAAATGCTGAATCTTCGATGGACAAGGGACTCTCCAACCCCCAGCGAGGAAAGGATTAATATCCGGCCCGTACCGAGTATCCTGACAAAACCGCTGCTTGGCCAAACGTTCCGTATCATACCCTGATTTGACCAAATATTTTCTGGACTTAGTAAAATGTCAACCTAGGGAATCTTCTGTCTGAGAAGTACCCAAAGGTAAAGCCCCTATCAAAACAGCATCCTCCGGATCAAAATGCTCAAGGAGCAAATCCATACGTCAAGAATTAGTTTGACGATCAATAAAGTTTGGTAATTTTAAAGAAGGGTCTTTGAAGGAACTCCTACTCAACGCTGGTCTCGGAGAATGAGCTGGTATCCATGGATCAGTCCATATAGAAATGGTCTCTCGGAGTAAATCTTGTACTTGATCAGCAAAAAAGAATTTCTATTACGTATCTGATATGGTAAATGTAATAAGATTATTCGCATGCACTTTTAAGTGTTTTTGAATAATTAAACTCAGGTGTAGATAAGCAGCTTTAAAACCGCGGTGAATCTTTCCTTTTTAACTATTGTGTGAAAATGAACGGTGACAAACAAAAAAGTTAATTATACATGATTCATTAAGAGATAAGGAAATAAATATTCCCCTTTGTGTATTATTTTTAAATTTTGGACGCCACCAAAAAAGTTAATAACGAAATGGAGAATTTTAAAAATTAAGAATGACAACATAACCTCCCATATATATTAGGTTAGATGACCAGTTCGTTTAGCAAAATGATACATCCACCCTTAAAAGAAAAAAAACGTGAAAGTTTGGAATACTTGGCATGTTAAAATTGTTATACTTTGTCTAAGAAAGTCATTGCTTTTCCCACTCTCGTCAATTATATGACTCTCATAAATTTATATCGTCTTTCTTTGGTGTCGATGGCTTGATTCTGTCGAAACTTTTGGCCCTTCTCAGCTGAATGATCGATTTAAACCTTTTCAGAATGTTGCTCCACAGGTTTGAAAGTTAAACTATTCCATATAATTTTTTTGATCAATTTCTTTTATCTCACGCTAACTTATTTTGCCGTGAAGAATTGACAAAAAAAAAAAAAA
>NC_025696.1:18118015-18155009 GCF_000633955.1 Camelina sativa
ATATAGAAATGGTCTCTCGGAGTAAATCTTGTACTTGATCAGCAAAAAAGAATTTCTATTACGTATCTGATATGGTAAATGTAATAAGATTATTCGCATGCACTTTTAAGTGTTTTTGAATAATTAAACTCAGGTGTAGATAAGCAGCTTTAAAACCGCGGTGAATCTTTCCTTTTTAACTATTGTGTGAAAATGAACGGTGACAAACAAAAAAGTTAATTATACATGATTCATTAAGAGATAAGGAAATAAATATTCCCCTTTGTGTATTATTTTTAAATTTTGGACGCCACCAAAAAAGTTAATAACGAAATGGAGAATTTTAAAAATTAAGAATGACAACATAACCTCCCATATATATTAGGTTAGATGACCAGTTCGTTTAGCAAAATGATACATCCACCCTTAAAAGAAAAAAAACGTGAAAGTTTGGAATACTTGGCATGTTAAAATTGTTATACTTTGTCTAAGAAAGTCATTGCTTTTCCCACTCTCGTCAATTATATGACTCTCATAAATTTATATCGTCTTTCTTTGGTGTCGATGGCTTGATTCTGTCGAAACTTTTGGCCCTTCTCAGCTGAATGATCGATTTAAACCTTTTCAGAATGTTGCTCCACAGGTTTGAAAGTTAAACTATTCCATATAATTTTTTTGATCAATTTCTTTTATCTCACGCTAACTTATTTTGCCGTGAAGAATTGAAAAAAAAAAAAAAAGAAAAAAAAAAACACAAGAATTTTTTCTAATCACTAGTGGTTAGGATATCAAATCATGTTGTTATTAATGAGGAAAAAAAATATTTTTCGAAATATGAATAATTGGTCGGTTCACCATGAAAACAATATGATTGCACTACAAGAGAACACGCGTTTTGCGATGGACGAATATGTAGCAAATCCCTCGCAAATCGACAAAAACGAGAGATTTGCGAGGAAAGTCCGTTCCTCGCAAATCGCTTCTCGCAAATCGGTCAACGTCGCAAATCCCTCGCAACTGTTGCGAGGAAAAAAAGTCACTCGCAAACTTATCGCATATTGCGAGGACTTTTTTAAAAAGCAATTTCCTCGCAAAATTTGTATCTAGTAACTCCCTCGCAAATTTGCGATGCTTTTGCAATTATTTTTTCCATCGCAAATAATAATAATGGTATAAAAAAAAATTAAAATTTTCATTTTGATTAGCTTAATTAGAATTAAACCGGCAATTAGAATTAAACCGGCAATTAGAATTAAACTTGTAATTAAAATTAAACCTGTAATTAGAATTAAACCTTATAACTTATGAAAATTAAAGTTGTAATTAACAAAATAAGTTTACAAGGGAGATCAAGTTCAAATCTAAACATCATTACACATTAAGAGAGAAAGAGAGTTCATCAGGTTGCTTGGCCGCCGGTAGCTTCTCCGCCGGTGAGAGAAAGAGAGTTCATCAGGTTGCTTGGCCGCCGGTAGCTTCTCCGCCGGTGGTTGTATCTCCGACAGCTGGATCTTCTCGGGGATACCTTGCAGCAAACTCTGGATCTTTCTCTGCAAAACANCTAAGAAAGTCATTGCTTTTCCCACTCTCGTCAATTATATGACTCTCATAAATTTATATCGTCTTTCTTTGGTGTCGATGGCTTGATTCTGTCGAAACTTTTGGCCCTTCTCAGCTGAATGATCGATTTAAACCTTTTCAGAATGTTGCTCCACAGGTTTGAAAGTTAAACTATTCCATATAATTTTTTTGATCAATTTCTTTTATCTCACGCTAACTTATTTTGCCGTGAAGAATTGAAAAAAAAAAAAAAAGAAAAAAAAAAACACAAGAATTTTTTCTAATCACTAGTGGTTAGGATATCAAATCATGTTGTTATTAATGAGGAAAAAAAATATTTTTCGAAATATGAATAATTGGTCGGTTCACCATGAAAACAATATGATTGCACTACAAGAGAACACGCGTTTTGCGATGGACGAATATGTAGCAAATCCCTCGCAAATCGACAAAAACGAGAGATTTGCGAGGAAAGTCCGTTCCTCGCAAATCGCTTCTCGCAAATCGGTCAACGTCGCAAATCCCTCGCAACTGTTGCGAGGAAAAAAAGTCACTCGCAAACTTATCGCATATTGCGAGGACTTTTTTAAAAAGCAATTTCCTCGCAAAATTTGTATCTAGTAACTCCCTCGCAAATTTGCGATGCTTTTGCAATTATTTTTTCCATCGCAAATAATAATAATGGTATAAAAAAAAATTAAAATTTTCATTTTGATTAGCTTAATTAGAATTAAACCGGCAATTAGAATTAAACCGGCAATTAGAATTAAACTTGTAATTAAAATTAAACCTGTAATTAGAATTAAACCTTATAACTTATGAAAATTAAAGTTGTAATTAACAAAACAAGTTTACAAGGGAGATCAAGTTCAAATCTAAACATCATTACACATTAAGAGAGAAAGAGAGTTCATCAGGTTGCTTGGCCGCCGGTAGCTTCTCCGCCGGTGAGAGAAAGAGAGTTCATCAGGTTGCTTGGCCGCCGGTAGCTTCTCCGCCGGTGGTTGTATCTCCGACAGCTGGATCTTCTCGGGGATACCTTGCAGCAAACTCTGGATCTTTCTCTGCAAAACAGATCTAATAAGAACCCTAAATCGAAATTGAACAGATCTAATAAGAACCCTAAACTGTAAAAAAGAAACCTAAACTGTTAAAACCTAAAACCTAAACAGATCTAATAAGAACCCTAAACCTGAAATTGAACGACAAAAGAAGAGAGAGGAGGAGGAGATTAGTCGGACAAGAGAGAGGAGGAGTAGACTTACGGAGGACGAGGAGTTTCTAGGGTCGATTAACCGGAGAAGAAAGAAATCAAAAGAAGAAGAAGACTTAGGGTTTGTCGGCTGCGGAGTGTTGGGTCGCTCAAACTAGGTTTTCTAGTTAAATAGAAAATTAAACGCGTCGCAAATCCCTCGCAAAATTTGCGAGGGATTTGCTAGGCTCCCTCGTAAAATTTGCGAGGGATTTGCTAGGCTCCCTCGCAAAAGCCTCGCAAATATTAATTAATATTAATTTTCATTTATTAAAATAACTAATCTAAATTTATGAGTATTTGCGAGCGAATTGCGAGGGACCGTAGCAAATCCCTCGCAAAGTATTTAGGGTTTAGGTTTAGAAATTGTTTTTTGTGCCCTATCTTTGATTATAAATCATGGATTCATCTAATCTAAATCATCAATAGTAATAAAAATAGTCTTTAGGGTTTAGGTTCAAGGGTTTAAAGTTGTACAATTGCGAGGGAATTGCTATGAGCTGAGTGATTTGCGATGGATTTGCGACTACTTTGCTACGAACCTAGCAAATCAGTCGCAAATTAGTCGCAAACCCTGAATAACTAATTTATAAAAACAATTCAAAATAATTTAAAACAATTAGTCAAATAAACTTTCAAGTATATTATAAGGTCAAATGGTCTCATCATACTCTTTTCTATCATAAAAATTTTAAAAATTTGTCTAATTTTGCATCTTCCTCTAATCATTAACTATCTTCTACACTATATCATACATATGCATTACATTGAGACAAATATTTGACAAATATTCCAATTGTCCAATTCTCTAACAATTTTGTGTTGCACTGCCCTATCTTTGATTATAAGTCTTGGATTCATCTTTTTAATCATTAATAGTAATGTAATTAGTCTTTAGGGTTTAGGGTTTATGGTTTAGGGGTTAGGGTTTAAAGTTGTCATTTGCGAGGGAATTGCTATGATTTGAGGAATTTGCGATGGATTTGCGACTAATTTGCTTTATATATAGCAAATCTGTCGCAAGCTTGTAGCAAATCTTGAATATCCAATTTATAAAAACCATCAAAATAATTTTGAAAGTTAGTAAAATTAACTTTCAAGTATATTATAAGGTCCAATGTCTCATCATACTCTTTTCTATCATCTTTTTAATCATCAATAGTAATGTATTTCAGAATAATTCACCTTATGAACACATTAAAATATATTTCAGAATAATTATATTAAGTTTTGTAATATTAATAAAAAAAATAATAATAATTTCCTAATTTTGCAATGGATTTGCTATAGCTTTTGCAAATCACTCGCATGTCCATAGCAATTTTGCTATGGATACTGTTTTCGCAAATGCGTCGCAATTTTGCGATTGATTTGCGAGGAAGGTGTCATTCCCTGCGAATTTATCGTAAATGCCTCGCAAATGAGCAGCGAATTTGCGACGACTGGCTTCCTCTTAATTTTGCGAGGGAATTGCGAGAGGTTTTTGGTTTCTCGTACTTTCCTCGCTAATCCACCGCAAATTTGCGAGAACTGTAGTCCGTCGCAACTGTTCCTCGCAAAACGCATGTTTTCTTGTAGTGTTGGTTCACCATGAAAACAATATGATTAAACATAAGAAGTTCATAATTGTTGATAACTATTTTACAACACACAAAACGACAAGAAACCGAAACCGAAACAACAAACTAAGGAAGCTTGGTGGCATCAAGAACAACAAGAAGCATAAAGACAGCTGCAGCAAGAAGAGTGAGAGGAAGCGAAGGAGCAGCTCGGTGACAGAATTTTCCAAAAACGCCGCAAACTTTATTCCACATGACATGCTTGTTCCCTTGTAAACCCATTAGCCCAATTGCTCCGGCCGCTCCGGTGCCGGAAAACAGCAAAGCCACCATCAATAAATCTCCTAGCAAAACTGCCATTAACAACCCTTTGCTTCTTCTGCCTTTGTTGATCATCAAAATCGCTAACGAGATCACAGTGTAACCGCAAGCTATCACGTTTACTGAGATGTGGTACCTACAACATTTGTAATGCTACATTAATGCTCATTTCAGAAGTTTATGTATCTCTACTGTAATCACTTCCTTTTTTCTTTTGCCATCAAAAAATTAAAATTAAAAATATGTATCAGTTTAGCAATTAATATATGAATTAATGTTTCTAGATTCTTAATTTATTTAGATATACAGGCTTTGCGTTTTTGGTCATGCCAGCTAGAACTGTTGGACACTAAATTTTAAAGTAAAATTAATTAACAGCTGGGGAAAGGCCAGGTAAAAATTGGCTATGGAGGGCCAACATTGACGTTGTGTCACTGTTTTGGTAGTTGGACATTTATGATTAACTACAAAATTTACTATACACTAGTCAAATTTTCTATGATTAAGTATTATTAATATGCATTTAGGTGTAACATTTACTCTACGCACCCATAAATCTAAGAAGGTCAATTATGCAAAATATTAGTTCAGCAGTCCTACTACGCATGCAACCAACCGTAAGAGTCTAATCAAATTTATCATGTTTATCCGTGATTGACGTTTATTTCAACCATGTAGACGACGACATATAGAGCTAATGAGAACGTGCACTAAATAACCAAATTTGACATATTTATTTTTCTTTCTGAAAAATGGTAAAATAGTAAACAAGAGACTTACACAAAGGCAGACAAGTAAGTGGCTTTGGCGGTTGTAGTGATATCAAGAGGAGGTAAAGTGGGAATAAGCTTGAAAGACACAACCTTTGTTTGCTTTGCGACACCAAGTACTGTTGCAGCCGCCATTGTTAAGACCAATGCCAACACTCTCAAAGTCAACTCAACTCCTTTTCTCGATCCATTGATCTCCTTCCTTCCTTTCTCCATCTCCATCCCATTCATATTGTGCTTGCTCTCGTGTTCCATTTAGGGATCAGAAACAAGTGAAGATGATCAAAATGAGAAGAGAAAAAGTGAGAATAAATGATCTTCTAAGCTATTGATGCTCTCGATGTAAGAAGAGATGAGTATATATATTGAATACGTTTACTTGCATGATAAATAATAGAAATAAATTGTCACTTAATAATGTCTACGTGGCTTTATGTGGCTTTATGTGGCTTTATGTGGCGCGACCGCGCGAGAGAGATTTGTAACTTAGAGAAAAAGGAAAAAAAAAAACAAACCTTATGGGATATACATGCATTTACGTAATTACATTACAACGTTGTGAAAACCGAAAAAATTGTTAAATTATTAGCTTTGAGGGGGTGTTCGTGTAGCTAGGTTAACAAAGAGGGTAATTAACAATGGTATCGTATGTCAGTCAATTACCAATGTTCGAATTACATCAGAATAAATTTAAGATATGGATATCAATACTTTTGGATTGGTAAAACACCAATACAAAGTATATTTGTTTCGTAATCCATATGTTTTAATGAATTTTGTTCTGTAAGGAAGAATGATATATGTGATATAGGGATCTAAAATATATATTTTCGGATTGCCCACATCCTCATTATCGGCTTTTGAGTGATTTGACTAGAATACAAAATTGATTCTAAGTTTGGCAAGTGTCTCTATTTTTAGCTATTGTGTGAAAATGATTGGTGGCAATAATATTGTTGTCGTTATATAAGATTCATAACGAAATGATGAGTACCAAAAACACATTATTAACCAAAAACAGTACATTATTTTATATTTATTTTTCTCAGTTCCATCAAACATCTTAATATTTTTATAGTTGTGAAAAATACTTTCAAACTCAAGTCTCTAAAAACTAATCTCATATAACTTAATCCAAATTTTGGAGAACCTATAATCAACCAGTTGAGAATCTCACATATGATCTAACCCATCATTGTAAACAATTCATTTAATAGAAAAAAATTCACAAATGTTAAATATTAGAAAAAATAATTAATTATAAAAAACTAAACATCAAATATTAGACTAATGCACAATAGTTCTACACATTTTCAAGATCATTTTCTTTTTGTTTACATACAAGGAAAATGAATTCCCAAAGCTTCAAATATATAATTATTCCTATATCGATCACGGAATGGAGAGCAACTCGACGAATTCTAAAGCAACTTGGTTTATAAAAAAGATTGGTAGTTTATGTGGGGACATCCATTGAAGGTCATGAAGAACTTAATGCAACAATGGCAGTTAGCAAGTGTGGTCACTGACAGCTCGCTTTGGAAATACTCAATTTAAGAGAGAAATCATTTACGGCGAGTCTTCTTCATACACCATACGATTATGTATAATACCAACTCGGATACGTGTCATTTCAAACAGTGACACGTACTAACTTATACAAGGATTATACGTAATAATAATTTATATCACATTACAAAAAAAAACTTAACTAGAAGTCTAGTACTATTACTCAAGACACATATTAACCTTTTTCACCATGCAAAAAGGCTCTTGCTCGCCACAACGAAATCGAATGACTCGAGCTGTATACTCTCTTCGCTAGTAAAATTCGACTAAACTAACCCTAGTAGAGATCTTAAAACTTGTATTTTTATATTGACCTGATGGAAGAACTCATATATTTTCCTAAAACACAAATAATTTGGAGTTATCTTTTATATATATATATATATATATATATATATATATAGATTTTGTTTAAAATTTTACTTACCACGTTAGCTTAAGCTCCACAAACCTTTTTTTTGTATTGTCCTCTTTAAATCCATGTGATGCACAAGCGCTTTGTTCCCACGGCAGCTATGCACCAGCTTATTATTCTTCTGCACCAACTCAGATTGCTTTAGTCTGAGTTATTAGTTTTTTTTTTTTTTTTTAAATCTAAACTTCAGTTTTAATAAATTAGTCTTACCAGATATACATTAAAAATGACTTTATATACACTTCTATTTTCCACTGGAATATATTTTTAGAATCAACCAATATACAGTATAACTAAAACTCAGGTTTGGACCATTTATTAAGAGAATTAAACTGACTTATCAAATTTTCCTCTCTTTTCCTTAAGAGAATTTTCAGACATTGTTTGTTCTAAGAATTCAATAATCATAAGAGATCATGTTACGAGAAAACGAAACAAAGATTTAAGAGGATAATATATTTTATAATACATGATCATTTTAGAATATGAATTTAATGTCCGTAGAGATGCGACCATATCACTCGGTGTTAGAATCATATATCTTTTTAATATCCACGAAGATCGTCTGAAAGAAAATTGGAAGTCAAAGGACCATCACTAGATTTGTGATTTTGTCAAGTTCCGCCGAAGAACAAATTTTGGATTTTAGTTAATGCGCAAATAAATTTACTCGAAGTTCCCACTGCCGTTGGTAGCGGCAAATAAGCGACACTACTTGATATTTTGGAACTCGGTGTTCACATTGTGAATTAATGAAACCCTATGTTTTATCCTAAACACTTTCTATTTTTTTGTGATTATGTCTTTTACCAAAATAAAGAGTTAAGGACTTCTTCCATATCAAGAAAGTTCACAATATCTCAGCCTTGAGTAAGCAAATTGCTTTCCACGAGATCGACCTTTGCCCAAAGAAAGTGATAAGCGTTTCTTTAATTGTGTTTTAGGTTATCTTTTGGTTGAGAAAAAAACGATAAGTCAGAAGTTGATTTAAAAGATTGATGGAGAGATATATAATACATATAAATTCATTTTATTTTTCCATGGTTTTTAAAAATTTCTCCATATACTCGCAAAATGAGTTTATAATGCACAACGTTCTTCTTTAAAAAATGATCAAACTGATAGTAGAAATTGGACTTTTTTATGTAAAAAATTATATAAAAAGGTTTGTATTTTAAATTTGTAAATGGTGATATAGACGATCAGTATCGTCGTCCATAACATCTAAAACTTAGCAAAAACCCAAAATTGTTTGTCATCATTACACTTTCAGTGTATCCCAATAAAAATAGTAGAACTCATATATTTATTTTGAATTATTGTTTCTTCTATATTCATTATTTGAAACAGACGTATAACGGTATATATAGGCCGTATAAAGTCTTATAATGTCTCTGGGACAGGTAGTCATGGGACAATGAGCTCGTGTATCCGTTTTCTTCACATATTTATTTATTTTCTGCGAGTATTAATCATTTGAATTACCAGATTCGTTCACAAGAAAATATTTCGTTTTCGTTATTTAATTTTTATGAGTTGTCAAAACAATTCCAAACTAATGGGATATTTAGGTGGTTGGATATTACATTCTATATTTATAAACTAGGTGATACCCCGTGCTACAGCACGGGATTATATATTTTGTTAGTTACTTTTTTTTTGTAATTTGTATTTTTGTAATATCGTTATTTATTTTGACTTATTTTCTTTGTTTATATAGTGTTTATTTGTATATTTGGGGTTATATAGTAAATTATAAATCCTAATAGAGTAAGTAGTTTGTAAAATGTAGCTTTTCACGGAAACAGACACATCGAAATAGTAGATAGTAGTTGTCTAAGAGAATAGACACTCCGCAATATCAGATAGTAGTTTTGTAAGAGGATAGATACACCCCGCTTCCATGGCTTAATTTATAGTTTGATAAAAATACCTGTTTTAAAAGGTTTAACTCAAACTTTCTTATATTTTAAAATTTTTAAGAGTAAAAATATTAATATTACTTAAATATTTTATAGACTTTAAATATATTATAATATTTTAAACTTTCGACGGAGTTCAAATATTTATAATAATTTAAACATTCTATAAAAATTTAAATATTTATAATATCTAAAACTTTTTTTAAAAACATAAATATATTATAATATGTTTACTTTTTAAAAGTTTAAATATTCTCAAATATAGAACCAAATTAAACTGTTAAATTTGGATACCTGATAAATCAAGTTTCCTGCTCATTTGTACTCAAAACATTTTTGTCATATATTTATAGTCATTATGAACCATATTCCAAAATATTTAGTCGATGTGGGATATACAGTACACCATTTCTGTAAATTAGTTTACAATTTCACATATATATAATTTATGCGTTTTTAATTCTTTCCATCTATACTACTCATAATTAATTACTATAATTTCGTTAAGGAAATATTAAAAAATATAAACTAAATGATGATTTGTTTTTATTTAATTGTATTAAGTTGATTTGTTGTTTCCTTAAATATCTCACAATATAAAAGCAAATCAAATAAGTTTACATATATATACAATTTCGTATTTAATCTATTGATTATTTTGGAAGCAAAAAAAAAAATACAATCGATAAGTATTAATATTCGTAATAATTATAGGGATTAAGTATGGTAGTAGTTAATATTTGATATTACCGAAGCCATTAAATACTCGGATACCAGTTTCCTTATTTATAGGAATTATACTTCTGTTTGGTGACGGGAATAATTATTCTTGAACCAAACAACATACAGGATCCGAATATTATAAACTTGGAGTACAAACAGATCCGCGGATTTATTTTCTTCTATTACCGGGTTAAAGAGGATCCGCGTCCCGACCCGGTGGTAATTAAGTGGGCGAGCAAGGGGTATTTTCGTCATTTAGTGAAATCAAAACTATAGGATAATTTAATTAAATTAAGTGATTCTCTAATCATTTTTAATGAAAAACGTACCAAAACAAAGTCATGGTCCAATTTGAGTCTAGTGAGTACTTCAGCTTTAATAGTATAGATATCTCACATTAGTTGGATAATGCGATTATAAATATCTCACATTCTATATTTGACAATTAGAGGCTTCTTACACGCAATCATAAGCTAAAATGTTATTACGATCTTGTTATTGGACATCTCGCATTCAGATTCAAAGATGCGTACATAAGTAGTTAAATTGTACTTAATAGATAATCTTAAATTATGTGTTCTCGTGGGGCTATACGCTGATAAACGAAAATTAAAATATCAAAACAATCGTGACAATACAAATACCAGCTGTTAACGGTCAGTGGCTACTATAACCAAATTATTAATCACAATCATTTTTGAACCGTTACCTTTTACTATATATACTACTAGATAAGGATCCGCCCGATGTGCGGGTTATAAAATTTTGTAAATAAAATTAAATTTAAAAAAATTATATTAAAATTTGTTGTATGTTATTTATAAATTTTTTTGCTATAATACACTGATTTATATCTATTTACAAATTTTTATGTATATTACCATTAAAAGTGTATTTTTTTATACCTAAGTATATTTTATGTTACAAATATATTATTTGCCATCACCTAGGAAAATATCTATATAAACACATTAAGCCGAATATTATATGTTTATTTATTTTCACTTTTGCATAGTTTCTTTAATCACTAAAATATTTAGTTCAAGAAACTTCTCGAATAAAAAATATATTACATAGTATACTAATCAATGATGTATCTTCACAATAGTATAAGACCAACCATGCAGAGAACCTCTGCTCTGCCCTCCTCCCTTACGTAGAGAACCTTACGTCCAACCTCTTCCACCATGAAGAGAACCTTGGCTCTGCCTTCCTCCCGTGGGGAGATAACATTGCATGCGTCCAACCTCTTCCACCGTGGAGAGAATCTTGGCTTTGCGCTCCTCATGTGTGATGAGAGAACATGTTCACGTCTTTTAACTATCTCAAAGTTGCATGCTCCGGCAACTAATGAAACTAAAAGTCCTTTTCTAACGTCACAAAATCTTTTGATAGTAACTAATGTTAAATTTCTCAATATATTCGTGGAAGTATCTTTAACACATCATGATGTAGCCTTTGTCTCCGAGCTTCCATGGATCTATCAAAAACAGTTTATGGTTTTCTAATTTATCTATATATGTTTGTTGTAAGCTTGTTTTTGATTAGTCTATTTGATAAGGTTCTACTCTTTATCTCCCTATGGAATTGAATAAATGGTAACAATTATGTTTACATAAAAAAAAGGTTTATAACCAACCAATCAAGGTTAGAGAAATTAGAAGAAAATTAATTTGACCTAATTAAAGAAATAATATAAAATTATAAGCAAAACAATATATGAATCTTAAATCAAAGATTAGAATATAAATTAAATTAAACAATCTAAAAAGTACTATAATAAATTTTAAAATATCATATTAGAAAAAAAGACGCATATATTAATTTACATTTTTTTTAGGTCAACATATTAATCTTAACTATTCCAAACTGAAAAAATGAGAAAGTAGGAGAAAGTTTTGGTTTAAAAAAATAAAGAAAATTTACTTTCCCATTAAAACTTTTTGTTAGATGAAAAATGTGAGACCATCTATGGTTATATAGAAGTGAGTATTTACATTTTTTAGAATTAATAATTAACTGTACATTTTACTTAATCCTTTTTATATTTTTTTCATTGAATTAATAACTTAAAATTAAAAATAAGTAAATAATAGGGCAATTGTCATAAATACCACTAAAATAGGTTTTTGTTCCAAAAATACCAAAATTTAGTTTTTTTCCAAAAATACCACTAAAATGTATTTTTCCAAAAATACCACATAATTGAACTAAAGTTCTAATACTAAAAACTAATTCCTAAATTATAAATACTAAACCCTACCCCTAAAAACTAAATTTGTCAACCCAAACATAAAAAAAATAATTCACATCCTTAAAATTCAATTTTTTGTGTTTGTGGTAATTTTGGAAAAAAAACTTTTGTGGTATTTTGAAAAAAAAACTAAAATGTGGTATTTTTGGAAAAAAACCTTTTTAGTGGTATTTAAAGGAATTTCTCTAAATAATATTATAATTTCGAATCTTATGAAATATATAATATCCTTATAATTATTTTTTTAACTCTTTAATTTTTGTAATTTTTTATAATTATCTTTTTATATTATAAATATTGTTTAAACAATTTTTTTTGTTTTTTTGTTATAATCTCAAATTCATCTTTTTAAATATTAACTTTTACACATGTCAAAATCTCAGATTAATAATTTGACACGTGTCAAAATCATGTTAATGGCTAACTTTGAAAACCCAACTTTATATAATAAGATTCCCTCTATATTCTTTTGTCAACCATTAGGCAACAACAGGCCGGCCCATTAGCCTAATCCCTATATTCGTAGGGAGGGGGACTTGATCCCGGGTGTGATGGTGTCTTGTGCAATAAGAACTTACATTTGGCCACTGCACTAAGGTCACTTCACATTCCCTCTATATTCTATAAATTCATTTTTAAAAATTTTCATACATATCAATCAAACATACAAGAATGTGATTATGATCAATGTATTTTTTTCTCTATTTCTTATAACTCTAAATCGATAGTACTGTTCAACAATTTTTTCTTAAAGTTTACATTCATCACCAATAACTAATAAATAACACATATATAAAAACTTTAAAATTTTATATCTTTGTGAAACAATTTTTTTTTCTAAAACATGGATTACTTAGAATGGAATTAAGAAGTGCAATCTCTTACCCTTCAACCAGAAAACTTTTCTTTATGTCTGCCAAAGAATGTTTAGCCACAACTCCACCAATAAGATCGATAAAAAGACTGGTCATTAACGAATCATCAATTCAAACATAAAATAACATTCAAAAGATTCACTAGAAACCTCAGGTTACAAATAAACTAATCACACAATCATACAAAACCGAAGAAATACTACAACACTAATGAAATTAAACACACAAAAGTCAACTTCAACAGAGACCAAAGAAACAAGTACAAGATCAATATTAATTGACTAAAACATAAACAAAGAACACAAAGAGAGTGACTCAACGGATTCTCTTGTAGAGGGAGATCACAGAGATGATGGAGAGGAGGAGGAGGAGGATCGAAGCTACCAATGAGACGCCTAGTGCGCCTGCCACATGACGGCAAAACTTATCGTAGGCATGACATATTTTGACCCATCTCACTTGTTTGTTTCCCTTCAGACCAAGGTAAGCTACTCCACCTCCCGCTCCCGTCGCTGAGGCCACTATCCCCACCATCACCTGCCCAAAAAATGATGTCGTACGTTGTATATTCAATAATAGAACAAAACATTTAGTTGTTTTACCATATCGTGATTTATGTCTTAATACAAAACCTCTAACACTAAAATTAATTGAAATGCTTTTAGTTGTTTTTTGTTTAATATATATTAAAGAATTACCCCAAAAATACTTTTAGTCCAAGTTAATTTATAGTTTCATTTTTTACGGTTAGCTAATTACCGCATCCATAATGGCAAGGTTGAGCAAGAGAATCGCAGAGCAAGAGGAAGGCTTCTTGAAAGCAGATACGGTAGCAAGTGTAGATAGAATACTGTAAACGCAAGCCACCGATAGTGCGACCACAAAGTATCTACACATAAAACAAAACAAAAAAAAATATTCACTTATCAGATACTCGTACTCCATGAATTAAACAAAAGAAGTATATAATTTTAAAATCTTATTTGAAGATGCTTTTATGATCATTATTGATCATTTAATATAATTTTGATTCTTTTTCGTTAAATAGCTTTCTCCAACTTACTTTTGACTTTCCAAAAACTTTGTTTCGAAATCTCAACTACTCTCACACGCAAAAGTATAATAAAAAAATAAGCCATATACTATTGGGCAGTTGCACTTGCATGCAGTCATGCAGAGTATTTGTTATATGCTTAAACTTTTAAGCTAATGGCTTATGCTACAGTTATTTATTCATATATGTATGAGTATGACCAATCCCTACTGGTTTCTCAAAATTAAATATTTTTCTGTGTTATAGAAAGGGGAAAAAAAATACTATATGCTCTGACCAAATTTTTAATGGTCATTGTAATTTGTACATGACCGATCATCGTATTACACTATCCGTATTTGACATGACTTATTTCTACTTGAAATTAAGATATGGTCTACTAATTAAGAGCCGTGCTAGAAAAAAACAAGGTGTATTCCGAATGATGTACTTGACTTGACCATTACTTGACTTGACTGTGATATATACAAATCACATATGAGCTCTGAACCTTAGTCACATTTACTATGAGATAGTCTATCAACTTCGACGAACATACTAAGTTATATATAGTAGATTAGTTAATGAACTTACATAAGAGCCGGTGAGTTGGTGAACTTGGCAGTAGGAATACGTTTGAGAGTTCCAGGGATTAATATATTCGTGGTCTGTTTACTTGTAACCATTACCACAATCGATGTCAAAGTGGCTGCAAACAGAACTATTCTTAGCAAAACTTGAGTCATCCAACAACTCTTCGTCGTGGTGCCGCATCCTGGCACGGTCGACTTCTCGGTGTCCAACGTTGATTTGGTTTCATCAGAACCCATAACTCAATCTTGGAATTAACTTTAAGAAAGGTGATGTGAATTCTGTGTTATGGGGAGGTGGTGATATGTTTAGTACGTTGAGAGGGGGTTATATATTATTGTGGACTGATTGTGGGTTAAGTGTGTTTGAAAGAAGAAACATAATGTATTGCTATAATAATGTTTATTAATATTATAGTATAAAGTCGTGGGACTAATATGGGTGGGTGTTTCGAACACGCTAGAGCAATTTGAAAATTGTAATTACGAGTCACTATCTTCATATATATCCGTTAAGATCTCATCTTCTGGCAGTCTCATCTGTATAGGTCTTATGGTAGATTGGTAGTTGTTAATGTGGAACTACGCTAAAATATCGTGTGTGTGTGCAACTGCATGTTGCGTACATACCGATATTATACTAAGAAAAAGGGACGGTCGTAACCTTATACGTATACGATAGAGCGGAGTTGACATTTAAATAAACAAAAGGTGCTGATTTTTTTAAAGAAATTAACTTTGAAAATTCCACGGTAACATGCATATGCTATTTTGAAAGAGTTTTTATGAAAAAAATTATTAGACGATGTGAACTCAATATATAAACCAATAAAACTAAATTTTAGTATAATCAGAAAGTTTGTTCAATACTACATTTTATTTGAATATCACATGATTAAATCTCTAAAATCTTTAACTCAATATCTCATGACTTGTACTGATTGTAAACAAGACTTTAAAAGTACCGAAATCAATGGACACACTTTAATAGAGTTTTGGAAATTCAAGATTGAATAACAATGAAGTCTTTTTAAAATTCTAAGGACCAATAATTCTTTAATTTTTATCAAGAATCCACAAGTTGATATATTTTCCTATAATTTGGGTTTTTCGTTATTGCGTGTGGATATTAATTTGATATAATAACCTTGTAGTCTTAGCAAATTTATTAAGCTTAAGGTAAATGATAAAGTCATTTTTAACAGATACGTCGGCTAACTCGGTATAAAGAAACTAATTTGACCTAAGAATATATTACCAAGTAGTGCGTTTAGTCGTTGTTATAACTGATAAAGAAACTTATGATGCCATCTAATTTAAGAAATAAACAAGATTCAGTCATAGCTTATGGATATCCATAGTTATGACCGCTACTTTTTATTAGTATTTTACGTTGAATTGCAGAGCAATTTAATGAAACTAGTACTATAACTAAAGATGCAATCTCTTCTTCTTAAACAAAGATAAGCGAGCTAGCAATAATTGAGTAACACTTTTATATATGCATGAAAAAATATGGCAACTAAAAAGATACGTAAACAGTTTGGCTAAACAAATTGTGTCTCTATGACTATGTCAAAAGAAAAAATACAGATATGTATGGCAATTGCTATCTTATTTCAAAATTATGGGAAAAAGATTCACAAAAATAAAATAAAAAATATTAAAATAAATTAGGCAGCTGTCGTGAATAAACGAAGATCGTTGCCTTGGAAACTAAAAGTGTATATGATAAGGCAATGATCACGACAGCGACGATGATGATTGATTTATCATCTTGAACTAAATTTTGTCAAAAGTCTTTTGTCCTCCAAACAAATCTATTGGAGATATGTGTTCTTTTCTCTTTACATACACGTATTTTTTATACACAATTGTCAATTTGTCAATATGTATATTAATGCGTATTTATACTTTTCTACCTGTGAATCTTTGAATACAATAACTACTTTTAATATTGAAAGGTGCAACATCTACTATCTAAAATGATACTACTCATTTATGAACAAGTATTCCAAGGTAAATCATGTTGGTTTTTACAGTTCAATGTGTTTAACTACGTAAAAACCTTGGAAGAGAAACCAGACTGTGCACCAATTAAAAAGAGATAAACCATGACCACGTACGAGTATGCCATCCCATATTATAGTCTATATAAAGGATCTCTTAAGATAAGAATCCAACACAAACGTAAGTCACTAGAGAGCTAGTTTTAAACATGTACTACTAAAGACAGTAGTCATTAAAAGAGCTAGGAGATTGAGCAGCATATATTTCCCTACGGATCCACTCATAAAGACAGAGTTAGGGTATCTCCTGGTCCAACATTGTAATGTGCAAGAGACTTGTCGTTGTCCTCTAAAACCCTGGCTTTTCCACTAGTTAACTTGTGTGTGCTTGCTGGAACTTGGATCTCCCCAGCTAGTTTCTCCTTCAAACTTGCCACGCTTTCCGATAACGACTGCACTGTGATCTCAATGACGACTTGCCCACCATCAGCATTGGGAACAGAAACCTTGATTGTAGACGAGCCCTGTAAAGATGATGTAAAAAGTAATGGTTAGAATATACAACTATCACATACGTAAAGCAGAAGAAAAAATGACTGTATGTAATTAAGAAGAAGAACGTCACCGGATGTTGAGCAAGAAACTGGTCTTCTGGAACAAGGGGCGCTGACTCGTCAAGCCTTTGCCTCTTTGGATTTGGTTCCTCAAGTGGTGGAGGAGGCGGCTGCTTTGGTAGCGGTGGTAAGTACTGGTCCTTGTTAGCAAAATCATTGGCCACAGAAGCATGCCAATCCAACATAGCCTGCTCTCCTCTTTCAAGCCATTTGAAGTGCTGGGCAGGATCCCATTGGATACGTTTGAGAAAAGCATCAATAATGGCTTTCAGAAAAGCGGGACTATCACTCAGCTCTTGTCCCACATCAGTGGGCAGGGGAGTTAACACTTTGGTATACGCAACAACAAGCTCAGTAAACTGACGAAAGCTTCTATCAGTAGAGTTCATAAACCCAAGCTCAGGACGATTTCTCTCAGCCAAACCCAACCAAAACTCACTCCCATACCAAGCCGCAAAGTGAGCTGTGAGCTTCATCGTATCAAACTCCCTGAGACTCATCTCTGGAGGAAGACGCAACTGTAAACAATTAGGCAGAATTATGAACTGTTGCTTGGGTAAGGATTGTTGTGGTGCAGCAGCAGCCTCATCATCAACAACAACAACAACAACTTCATCATCATCATCATCCTTTTGAGAACGGTACTCAGCAAGCTTCTTCTGGTAAAACGCGTGAAAAGGATGTGATCTCTTCATAAACTGGTATCTTTCAGTGTTAAAATTACGGTCCCTGATCATCTTCTCAGCTTTTTCACCTTCTTTGGAAACGTAATTCGCAGTGTGCTCGATAAGGGTTTTGATATTACCTGGAGGTGGCTCAACGATTTCGCCAGTAATGATGACAGGAGCAGCATCGTAAGTTCCGTTCCTGTATTCCATAAGCTTCCGCTGGTAGAGTCCGTGATTAGGATCTGAGCTATCCACAAAGCTGTAACTTGGAAACGTTGCTATGAGCTCCTCCTCATACTCAACTCCGTTTTTGAAGATGAACACCGCCGCTATGTCGATCATCGTTTCCAGATCTGGATCGTTCTGCCACATTTTTTTCTTTCTTTCTTTCTACGAACAAACCACAAAAACAATAAAACGATCAGAGATTCTTCTTATCGACATTTTTTGTTTCTAATACTATCAATCAAATTTTACCGATTAGGTTGATTAATGCTACGGACTAGTTAGGGTTTTTCTGGTTGAGAGAGAGAGACACCGTACCGTACCGAGCCTCAGCTGGGAGAGATCCGCCGTGACGTCGAGAGAAACAACGAACGACTTGGAGGAGAGAAATCAATAGAAGTTGAACCGTCACTACTACGACGAACAAGTAACAACAAGTTCCCAAATGTGTTCGTTTTCTAAAGGGCCTTTTATTTTTGGGCCTTGATTGGTAGTCTAATTATAACTTGAATTGATCAATCACTTTTTTTTTTTTTNTTTTTTTTTTTTTTTTTTTTTTTTTTTTTTTTTAGTGAAAATGATTAAATCAACCTTGATTAGTGTATGAAGCGCATTATTCAAGTCACTAAAAGTAATTCGTAATCATGTAAAATAGGAGTAGTACTTACTTAATAAATTATAATATTGAGAACAAAAAGAAGTTTAGTGATAAGAAGATTCTACCAAATAACATCATTGTGTAGTGTTTTCAAACCAAGTGTCACGCACAAACAAAATTCGAATCAAGAACCTTGTGAACAAGGAGGGATTTCACGATACCATCTTTGATGTCCAGTAATGTACGGCCTTGCGCACATCCGCGATATTATGTGCCTTTGGAATTCCAAAGATCAGTTTGGAAACCGACACACCAAGATCGATACTAATCATGTCGACTTGTTGTAGTCTTGCAGTCCACTCATCTGGCGCCAAATCGGTTGGAGGAACACTGGTTATGAAAGCAGTCATTCTCGTTGCGAGAAGATTATGCTCATTTGCTAGAGCAGACTCTACGACGGGGTTGAAGGCAGCATGGAGAAGGAACCAACGGTTGAAATCAACAACTTCCCGCATCTGCAAAAACAATTGAAGTAGTCTACTTGAAGTAGACTACTTCCATGCCATTGCTTGTGAATTTCCCGTTGCCTATTTGCATCAATAAATCTAATTTCATGACGAAAAAAAAAAAATCTAATTTCATGACTTGTTCCAAAGAAATAATGTCTTTGAATGTAATTGTTAAAGGAATTACTTTTCTACTTCTTTTTCCTAAAGAGAAATCTTTGAACGAAGCTTCCTCTCTTGCTAGTTGCGAAAGACTCTTCAGTCAATGGGGTCNAAAAAAAAAAAAAAAAAAAAAAAAAAAAAAAACATATTATGAGTCAATGGGTCAACGTTTTTTTGTAATGTATATACATAGTCTCCTTTGCAACTTGTCATCCTCCCCCACATAGCTCTCTTTAAGGATCTGTGATATTCATCATCTCTCTAGACATACTTGCTAATGGATTCTTCTTCTTTTTTCCTTACCACTGTTGTTGCTGCAACAATAGGCTTGTTCACGCTTTTTAAAAAACTCAGACTCCATCAAGAAGATGACAAAGAAACGTCATCACCACCTCCATCTCCTACATCTCTTTCATCTCCTCCATCTCCTTTGAATCGCATCTGGACACACCATGTCTTTCCAAGCTTCCGAGGGGAAGATGTCCGTAGAGACTTTCTTAGTCACATTCAAATGGAGTTTCAAAGAATGGGAATCACACCGTTTATTGATAATGAGATCAAGAGAGGAGAGTCCATCGGTCCTGAACTTATTCGGGCGATACAAGGATCCAAGATCGCAATTATCTTACTCTCGAGAAACTACGCTTCTTCGAGTTGGTGTCTTGACGAATTGGCAGAGATTATGAAGTGCAGGGAAGAACTGGGTCAAATGGTGATGGTTGTTTTCTATAAAGTGGATCCGTCTGATGTTAAAAAACTAACCGGAGAGTTTGGGAAAATATTCAAAAAAACTTGTGCCGGTAAAACAAAGCAGGACATTGGGAGATGGAGACAAGCTTTGGCAAAAGTAGCCACAATCGCCGGTTACCATTCAAACAACTGGTTCGCTGTTTTCTATTTCCATTTAAACTAACATCTAATTGTATATATTTATAGCTTTTCCATAATTGTTTAATCGATGTAGTGATCTCTTCTAATATTGTTAGGGATAATGAAGCGGCTATGATAAAACAAATCTCTACTGATATTTCCAACAAGTTGAATAATTCAGTATCATCAAGTGATTTGGACGAGTTGGTTGGTATGAAAGCTCATTTGGAGGAGATGGAACCATTGTTATGCCTAGAATCAGATGAAGTGAGGATGATTGGGCTTTGGGGTCCTTCTGGGATTGGGAAGACCACCATTGCTAGAGTTGTGTACAACAATCTCTCCAACAGTTTTCAACTGAGTGTCTTTATGGAATCTATCGAAGCAAAATATACAAGACCTTGTTCCGATGACTACAGTGCAAAGTTGCACTTACAACAGCAGTTTATGTCTCAAATAACCAACCAGGATGATATGAAGATTTCTCATTTGGGAGTTGTTCAAGACAGGCTAAAAGACAAGAAAGTTCTTGTTGTTCTTGATGGTGTGGACCAGTCGATGCAACTAGATGCCATGGCGAAAGAAACTTGGTGGTTTGGTCCTGGGAGTCGGATTATCATCACAAGTCAAGATCGAAAGCTTTTTAGGAGACATGGGATTAACCATATTTACCAAGTGGATTTTCCACCACCTAAGGAGGCTCTACAAATCTTGTGCACGTCTGCTTTTGGTCAAAAGTTCCCTAAAGATGGTTTTGAAAAACTTGCTTGGGAAGTTACAGAACTTGCTGGTAAACTCCCTTTGGGTTTAAGGGTTATGGGCTCTTATTTTCGAGGAATGTCTAAGCGGGAGTGGGCAAAGGAACTACCAAGGTTAAGGACTAGCCTTGACGCCGATATTCAAAGCATTTTGAAGTTCAGTTATGATGCCTTAGATGACGAAAACAAATATATATTTCTTCATATAGCCTGCTTTTTTAATTATCAAGTGATTGAGAAAGTGGAAGAGCATCTTGCAGAGATGTTCTTGGATGTGAGGCACGGGCTTAACGTATTAGCAGAGAAATCTCTCATCTCTATAGATGATGGAAGTAGAATAACCATGCATAATCTGTTAGTCCAACTAGGTAGAGATATAGTTCGTAAACAGTCTGTTCGTGAGCCTGGACAACGCCTATATTTGGTTGATGCAAAAGAAATTTGTGAAATACTCACTGATGATGTACAAGTAAGTTTTGACATATCTCCCAACAAATCGAGTTTATTTGATAATGAATATTCTCTTATTATTTTTGTTCCTTTTTCAGGCTAGTAGAAGTGTCATAGGCATAGATTTCAACTTTAGCACAATTAGGGTCAAGGAAAATTTCCATATAAGTGAGAGAGCCTTTCAAGGAATGACTAATCTCCAATTCTTAAGATTATGGGGGGATCAGAAGGATACATTACATCTACCATGTGGTTTAGAGTATATGCCTCGAAAACTTCGATTACTAAAGTGGAAGTATTTTCCGATGACATGTTTGCCTCCTGTTTTCAACTCCGAGTTCCTGGTTGAAGTAGACTTGTGTTTCAGCAAACTTGAGAAGTTGTGGGAAGGAATTAAAGTAAGTATTTTTATTTCTCTTAAAATTTAAATTAATTTCAAATAAATTGTTTTTTCTTAACATAGTTTTATTAAGAAAATTCTACATGGTTAGTGTAGATATAACTACATGTTCTTAAATAAATTGACTGATCAAACTGTACAATTTTTTTTGATTAAGTGTAGATATTCTAAAAACTTGTTCTTATTATTTGTCTGTACAGCCGCTTCCAAATCTCAAGTGGATGGATTTGACTTTTTCTAAAAACTTGGAGGAGCTTCCTGATCTCTCAACTGCCACCAATCTTAAGGAATTGAATCTCCAATGTTGCTCCAGCCTGGTGAAGCTCCCCTCTACTATTGGGTATACCAAAAATCTTCAGAAATTGGATCTTAGCCATTGCTCAAGTCTGATCAGTCTTCCCTCTACTATTGGGTATACCAAAAATCTTCAGGAATTGAATCTTAGCCATTGCTCAAGTCTGATCAGTCTTCCCTCTACTATTGGGTATACCAAAAATCTTCAGAAACTGGATCTTAGCCATTGCTCAAGTCTGGTGGAGCTTACTTCCTTTGTTGGTAGTCTCAGCAATCTAAAAGAATTGGATCTTAGCGATTGCTCAAGTCTGGTGGAGTTCTCTTCCTTGATTGGAAATGCCACTAATCTAGAGAGTTTGGACCTTAGGCATTGCTCAAGTCTGGTAAAGCTTCCCTTTTCTATTGGAAACCTTCAGAAGTTGCAGACTTTGAGTTTAGAAGGATGCTCTAAGCTAGAGTTTCTTCCGAACAACATCAATTTGGAATCTCTCTACGCACTTAATCTCAAAGATTGCTTGCTGTTGAAAACTTTTCCTGAGATCTCCACAAACCTTAGGATTCTCGATCTCACAGGAACTGCAATAGAAGAAGTCCCTTCATCAATAGAATCCTGGTCGTCTTGTCTCACTAAGCTGTGGATGTCGTACAGTGAAAGACTCAAGGAATATCCTCATGCTTTTGACATCATCACACACCTACACGTGAGTGACAAAGAAATACAAGAGCTTCCTCCATGGATCCAGAAATTCTCTCGTCTGTATACACTTGTGCTCTATCGTTGCAAAAAGCTGGTGTCATTCCCACAAATTTCCGATTCCATTGTACTCATAATTGCAGACGATTGTGAGTCCTTGGAAGAGCTTCCCTCATGGATCAACTCTCGTCTTAGCAGACTCTTTCTCAAGAGATGCAGAAAGCTGGTATCACTCCCACAGATTCCACATTCCCTCACTTCCATAAATGCGGAAGATTGTGAGTCCCTGGAGAGACTAGATTGGTCATTTCAAAATCTGGATATTGATCGTCTCAGGTTTGCTAAGTGCTTCAAATTGAATCAAGAATCCCGAGACCTCATCATCCAGACACCGACTAGTGAATATGCGGTCTTACCCGGCAGAGAAGTGCCTGCATACTTCACTCACCGATCTGTTACTGGAGGTTCTTTGATAATCGAGTTAAATGAGAAGCCTCTTCCTACATCCATGAGATTTAAAGCTTGCGTTTTGCTGGTCAATGAAGGTGTCCATGAAACTTGGTCTTGCGTTTTTGTTACGTGTAATAAGAGCAACACGTCACTATCTCTCATTTTAACAGAGCATCTGTACATATTTGAAGTCGAAATGGATGTGACTTCCAGCGAGCTTGTCTTTGAGTTCAAGGTCCACCGTCACGATTGGAAGATAAGACAATGCGGGGTACTCCAGCTCTCGGAGGTCCCTTTGATGAATCATAAAAGTGACACACCCAGGCCCCGCCCAACCCTAAAGCAGCTGCTTTACCCTGCATAATATATACAAAAAATTTGGGCTAGATAATGAAGCAAATTCTTAGCTAAGTTGGTTATGTTGTACAAGAGAACATATACATTGTCGCAGGTTTGATTCTCCAAATTGGCAGTTTTTGTATTTTTTTTAATTGTTTGTATCATATGTATAAAAAATGCTTTAGGCCTCGGTAATCCTACGACCGGCCCTGGACACACCCTTAATGAAACTGCAGTCTATGCCAAAGTATTGGAGACGGTCACTACATTCAAGAGCCCAATGAGAGAAGCAAGAAGGTAATATATTTCACATTAGGAATTCTTCTTTAACTTTTTAATCTTGAACAACTATTATTGCTCCTTTAAACAAAATGATTTTAACTCATCATCTTGAGAAAGCATTTGAATTTTAAAGTCTATTGTATTATAACATCTAATGAAAAATGTGAGAAATCTCTCTGAGATTTTTGTTTGATTTGATGACGACATAAGGACCAGTCCACAAATATTAAATTTCGAGAATCACCCTGAATCTGATTCTTTATGATAAAACCTTATATACATTCTCAATACGTCAAAGTGATTTCAAATACTGTATGTAGTTTAAGAGCAGAACAATTACTTTGATTTGTTGATATGTTACTTCCAGATCAAGAGAGCACTTTTCAAAATTTGTCATTTCGCTCCCAAACATTGCAAACAATATGAGCCTATACCGACATACACTATCATCCTCTAATATGTTAAAACATAGGGAGATATACTCAGATTTTATACATTTTAGATAACTAGATTAGGACCCGCCCGATATGTGGGTTTAGAGTTTTTAAAATAAAACTAAATTTAACAAAGAATTTAAAATAATTTTTTTAGTAAGTAAAAAGTATCTATAAAAGTCAATAGATACACCGAAGTGTCCAATGTGATATTTAGTGTAAAAGGTGTGATTCTGTGGTTGAGACTATTAATCTCGTTTTCTTTGAATGCCCTCGCTCTTGTGAAGTTTGGGATTTATCTCCGACTCATGTCTCGTCAGAGGGTTTTCTATATGAGTCGGTGTACTGGAATTTGGATTTTGTTTTATGGAGGGATGCCTCTCAACAGGGTGATCCTGATCAACTTCTTCATTACCATGGATTTTATGGGCAATCCGGAAGACCATAAATAAAAAAGTTTTTCAAGGTTTAGAGATCAAGGTGAATGATATAATTTCTCAGGCTTTGGGCGATAAGTTAGCCTGGGAAGAGGCGCTCTCTTTTATGGTGGTCATGTCAGCTCCATCTCCGTCTTCGGATGTCCAGATTTCTTCACCTCGTTGTCAGATTGATGGTTCTTGGAAAGCAACCAATGTGCATTCAGGATTGGACTGGTGGTGTTGCGTTGGTGAGGAGCGAACCTTGTTGTTGGGGGCCAAGTCTCTAAGATGGAGCCCCTCCCCCTGCATTCGGAGTTAGAAGCGTTGTACTGGGCCATGGAGCGGATACGTGCTGCAGGGATCGCTTGTCAACATTTCGAGACTGATTGTGCTGAGTTACTCACTATGGTTCAGTCCCCTAAAGATTGGCCGTCCTTCTTCAACGTGCTCAATGAGTTCAACTCGCTGGAGTCCTTCCAACTATTCTCCATCTCTTGGATCCCACGTGCGTCAAATACGAAGGTGAATTGTCTTGTCCGTTCTTCGCGTTCTCTTATCTCTGAATTTTCTTTTGTAAACCCCTTCCCTCCGTTCTCTTGTCCGTTCTTCGGCAACTAACCAAGGAATTTTCTTTAATTTATTGTTTGCATGAAAAAAAAATAGTAAACAGATACACTTTTAGTTAAGAAAATAGTTGTAGATGAATTCAAATTTATTAAAATTAAATTAAATTTAACAAAGAATAGATATTTGTTTAATTCTTTTCGTAATTAAACACAATGTATAAAAGTAAAGAGATAAACTTTTAGTTATAGAAAATAGTTGTTTTTTTGCTATAATACACTAATGTATATCCATTTACAAATTACTATCTACACTACCACTTGAAGTGTATTTGTACACAAAAATATATTTTACTGTTAAAATATACTCATTATTCTTTACTACTACCAACAAATTGTCTTCATGAACATATTAATTAACTTATTATATGTCTCTTTACTTTAACATTTTTATAGTTACAAAAATGCATACGTTAATCTTACATACTCCTATCTTATATGTTACAATAGCAGTTGTCTTAAATAAATTATTTGATTGGTGAAAAAAAAAAAAAAACGATCTATTTTTATTTTAAATCTTTTACTTCAACAATCATTTTCTTTATGTAAAGGTGAGTATTTACATTTTTCTAGAAACAGTAGTTAGTTGTATAATTTTCACAATCATATTTTTTTATCTTATATAAAAGTAATCATTTTCTTGTAAAATTAACAACTTAAAATTAAGATAAGTAAACAATGATATTTTCTTTTTATGGTAGGTTTAGAATTTTTACATTTTTATTTTCTAAAAATTTAATTATTTTAGAATTGACATGTGTCAACATCTGAATGATATAATTGACACATGTCAAGATCTTGTTAATTAGTAATTTTGTCATCAAATTTTATATAATAAGATATTACCATAACCATAAAAAACTATTTTTTATTACTAGGATATTTTGGATATTTTCAAAATATCCAGCATGCCTTTGTTTTATGTTATAGAAAAAAACGTAATTACAAAAATATCATTGCCACGTCAGACGCCACGTCAGAAATCGCTGACGTGTATTAAATAACTCAGCCGTAACGCATTACAGAGGTAATGACGGCTGAGTTATTGTAAGTTGCGGCTGATTTATGGAAAACACATTTGAGTTACAGCGGACGGCTGATTTAGAGCATAACTCAGCCAAGCGTTACAGCTAAGTTATAGCATAACTCAGCCGTTCTTACGACTGAGTTTTCACCCGATGGTTGAGTTGTCAAAAGTTTGGCTGAGTTATCACTACGAGACGGCTGAATTAACTTTTTCCGGCTGGCTGAGTTATGAACAATGGCTGACTTATGAGATGTGGTTACGGCTGAGTTATGGTTAAGTTTTATAACTCAGCCGCCATGAGCTGACTTATCGGGAAAACTCGGCCGTTTTACAGCTGAATTAATAGTGAAAGATTAATTACTAGAATATCATTCAGTTACGGCTAATATTAAACGATACAGCTGAGTTACAAATTATCAGTTGAGTTATGACCTTAAGCGGCTGAATATGACAACCATTTTTTTTAATTACTGTAATAGTATTCATGTTGCGGCTGAGTTATAATTTTGTTTGATGGCTGATTTAATTAGGCTGATTTACATGTTCGTTTGGTGGCTGACTTGCCACTTCAGACGCATCATCCATGTCAGCATTCCATGTCATCATCTTCTCTAGAAATACGAAACGTCGTTCCTTCGACTCTTGTTCTTCAACTAGTTAAAAAGTGTTCTTCACCTTGTTCTTCCCCTTGTTTTTCTCCTTGTTCTTAACTTCTTAATTACACTCATTCTTATTAATTTCCTCATTCTTCTTCATTTTTTTCATGAATCCAGTTCCGTTAATTATTGTTTCCGGTAATTGGGTAAAGAAACATAAATATGTATTTAAGCAACACACATGTTCGTGATGTAAACAAGTTGGGCACAATGTGATAACTTGTCGGATGTAGTATTGTTGTAATACATTTGTTTTATTTTTTGTAATAACTCAGCCGTCAAGAATTATAACTCAGCCATCATATTAATCGACGAGACCTTTCGTTTTCTGCTTTTAGATAATTTCTTGTGATAACTCAGCCACAAAGCATTATAACTCAGCCGTCATATGAACCGACGAGACCTTTCGTTTTCCCGTGAATACTATAAATCAACCGTCAAGTCGTATAAATCAGCTGTTTGCTTTCAGATTATTTCTTGTGATAACTCAACTACAAAGTATTATAACTCAGCCTTCATATGAATCGACGAGACCTTTCGTTTTCCCGTAAATACTATAACTCAGCCATCACATACCGGAACTCGAAAACGAGGGTGGCTTAGACAGAAACAAACAAGACAGCAACGATGAAGAGATAGAGAGTGAGAGAGGATGGCGAGCGATGAAGGCGAGAGAGTAGAGAAAGACAGAGTATCGCCGGCGGAATTAGTGTTTGGCGAAGAGAGAGAGAGACTTTTTTTTTTCCAGGTTGTGAACAGTAAAAACCTTTTAATTTCCCTCTCTTTTGATATAAAGAAGAAACTGTCAATTCTGGAAAAAAAAAACTGTTTAGTGACGTGGATCATGGAAGATGATGTGTATTTTAATTTGCTGATGTATATATATTTTTTTTCTAATCAAAATCGAAAAAATAAACCCAAGAGGTAAATTGTAATTACATCCATAGCACTAAATATTTGAGCAATTTTTAAAAATGTATACATATTAGGAATAAACCAACTTTTGGATAACATCTGAGTAATTCTTTCTAAAATATAAATAAATTATGTTTCAATTACTAGATTGAAAAACTAAAAGTATTCGCCGCGACAGCACGCATACAAATCTCCGTTTTTGCCGGCGGCGCAGATCGGTGGGATTACGGTGTCGACTCATCCGTGTTCATTGACCCACTTTTTCCCTTAAGCTGGTCTGAAACTGATATAATGTTCATGTGTATATTGATCCTTGTCGGCTAACCTGTAACGCCCCGACCGCCACCTCTTAGTGGGCCCTATGTTCAATCCCAGTCCATGGGCTCACTTTCCTTAATGGGCATCACGTCCTCTCACTAGGCCCGTGAGCCCATCAATATCTGATAATCGGTTTGCTACGTCCGAGAGGCTTTAAAGACTTGTTACCGTCCCTACAAAACACAGGAAAAGATCATGTGGTGATTTGTAGGGACGGTAACAAGTCTTTAAAACCTCCTGGACGTAACAAACCGACCGTCGGATATGGATGGGCTCACGGGTCTAGTGAGAGGACGTGAGGCCCGTTTAGGAAAGTGCGCCTATGGACTAGAATTGAACATGGGGCCCACTAAGAGGTGGCGGTCGGGGCGTTACAAGTGGTATCAGAGCCGAACTCAAATGAGTGTGGAGTCGAGTGGGCTCACACCATCGAGGGTGACGGTCTTGGTGTGCAACGAGGATGTTGCGATCTGTTAGTGGGGGTGAATTGTGACATCCTGAGTTCAGAGACTTGCGGAGAGGTTTAAAAGAATTGATTTGGCCACCTATGTCACCAAAGTGCACTTATCTTTTCGGTCAAGGGTCCTGAGAGAACTCTAGAGTTAAGCGTGCTTGAGCTGGAGTAGTCTTAGAATGGGTGACCTTTCGGGAAGTGACTGTCGGAACTGTGCGAGTGAGGATAAAACACAGGAAAAAATCATGTGGTGGTTTGTAGGGACGGTAACAAGTCTTTAAAGCCTCCCGGATGTAGCAAACCGACCGCCGGATATAGATGGGCTCACGGGCCTAGTGAGAGGATGTGAGGCCGATTTAGAAAAGTGGCTTATGGACTGAAATTAGACATGGATCCACTAAGAAGTGGCGGTCGGGGCGTTACATAACCGACAAATCATTCACCAAGTTTTTTAATCTCCAGTAACTATCCATTTCACCTGACACAAATCCGAGTTTTTGTCAGCACAGTTAGAGTTGAGATGTAGTAGCTTTCGTGGTCAAAATCATACAAAATAGAGGAAAAGAGTCCAAAACCAAAAGAGTCATTATAACACAGAGAGGAAGAAAGAAATCATTAAGAAAAAAAGTTTCAGTGAACCAAAAGGGTACAATATGAATTTATAGGAAATCTAAGTAATTTTACTCAAGGTAAAGATCTTTGCTAAGTAAGCACATGATCCAGATGAAATAAGCAAATGTGGACATAAATTAAATAAATGATCTGACAAAACAACAAATTGTATAAATAAAAAGGACTATAATAAGAGCAAATAATTTGTTTAACCTTTATCGCTCAACATATGCAGTAATTAAAAGTTAACTTAGTAAATATAAGAAATATCTAGATAAATTGATAATTTTTCATTTTTGATATCTTTCATTTTGTATAAATTCTTTTGTCATATATATCTACTAGTATTCTACCCGTACGTAGTATGGGTTAAGAATCATTTAAATATTAAACTTAAAAAGAGTTAACATTTTCAGTTGAATTAACATGCTAAATACATTACCTCTGGCTTCTACTTCTTCACTCAAATTTCCAGAAACTTATGTGAACAAAGATGATTATTTTAAATAATGAAAATGTTGCTGGTTCTGCCTTCCTGGTCCCCTATCTTTGATAACGCAAAAAAAAAAGACTTCTTATATCTGCAATTTATATGAACCAAATGTTTTTTAATCATTATTGTAATTTTGAATTAATACAGAATGTGTATGAAATACAAATTTTATAAAAACTTAGCTTACTCAATATCCCAAAGACCGAGCACAATGTAGAACAAAAAACTTATTAAACTCCATATTTGCTGAAGAGCTCTGGTATATGAATTGTCAATGTGTTTAAATTGTTCTTGACAACCTTCAATACATGGTACAGAATATTACTTTTATAGCATAATAAAAGCATTTTAATGTAAATTATTTCAAATAAAACTAAAAACTTACAGAGTGACAGAGGAGAGTATATGGCTGGAGGCCAAAGAACGGGCTTCTTCACGGGCTTCTTCGTTTTTTTCTTTCATCAAGAACCTGCCATGGAATTGAATTTAGCCATTGACTACTACAAATTTAATACTAGAAGTTATCCCATGCTACGTACGGATTTAGTTTACATTATTGTTCAATTTTAGTAATTTGGATATTATTAGTATTTATTTGTTCACTTACCAAAGGTTATTTTTGTGGTTTTAAAAATATACTGATCATATTATTTTTTTTGGGTTCATTTGTTTGATGTTACTTGAGTTTTCCTTTTATATATAGTATTAGAGTATTTCAATACATGGAGAAATTTTTTGATTGCATAGTAGAGTGTTTATGGTTTTTTCTCCCTTTAGATTTTTAGTACATATTAGAGCATGTGCATTAGTGAAAGAGCCATTGAGTTTCTCATCATATAATATTATTTTTTTAATGTAGAGAAATTTAGGAATTTCTATCAAAATGGAAATTTGTTAGAAATATCTTTTTTGAGATACTGCTTTTTGAACATTTTTATTTTTACTTTCTTTTATACAAATTACAATATGTCAAATTAATTTTAAAAATCTTTTTTTAGGTTTGGATTCTCAATTTTACATTTAGGATATAGTTTTGATGGGGTAGAGTTTAGTATTTAGAGTTTTAAATTTAGAATTTAGTAATTTTATACATAGAAAATGATTATTTTTGAAAATGAACAACATGAAAGGGTATTATTGAAAAGTAATAGAAATTGGGTATTTTTGAAAATGTGTTATTTGATACTAAGATTCCTAAAAATATATGATACCAATATACAATTAGCATATACTACTCAAAACTATAAAAGTCAAATTAATCAGATATAGAGTATAGAAAAATGCTACTCATATCTTACCATGAGATAAAAAAACATCACAAGCTTAACAACATGATTTTTTAAGCATATGATAGTAACATACAATTTTCTTTTTCTTATAATAGTTTAAAATACCTTTTTTCTTAAAGATGAAGACTAATAAGAAACTAAATTTACAATGGAGAGACTCATATGCATCGTTCAATAAGAAGAAGTTTTAGCCTTGGTTTACCACATGAATGTCCAAAAGAAAAAAAAATAGAGATTCTAAAATATAAGAAAAGAACAAAACGTGAAGTGACCTTAATGCAGTGGTCAATAGTAAGTCCTTAATTCACAAGGCATCATTGCACCAGTGATCGAGTCCCGCTCCCTACGAATGTAGGGATTTGGCTAATGGGCCGGTCTATTGTGGCCCAATGGTTGACAAGAAAAAAAGGAACAAAACCTAACATGTTCAACATACTAAATTATGATAGTTCATTTTTTTCATATGTAGTAATATTAACACAACCAACAAACAAAACAACCTGAAGTAAAAATAAAACATGGTTCAAGGCCCGACCCATAGGCCAAGCAAGTGAAACTAAGGATTATGTGTAACATCCGTGTTCCGGGAATAGAGTTTAGGTTATGTTGAGTAAACCAAAAGAGTGGATTTTAATTAATTTTGGTTTAATTAAATCCTAGTTGAATCTAATTAATCCAAAAAGCCCTAATCTCTTTCTCAACTCACGCCTCCTCTCATGCTTTTGTGTTTTGGTCGACATTTTCATCTGAGAGAGGGAGAGAATGACAGTTAAGTGTTGGTTATTTGGTGCAAAGGAGAAAGAGAAGGAGATCAAGCTTTTTCCTTAGTGTTAAGAGAGAAACAGAACTGTTAGGGTTTAGGAGAAGGAGGATTCGACTGGTCAAATCGTTTTGAAAGGTACTGATTTTTAGTATGTAAGAGATTTTCGTACACTTGCCTTTTTACAGAAGTGAATTTGGGTTAATATTCTAGGAGATATTGGCAGTTTCGTGGGGCGTTTCTTCTCATTCGCGGATTGAGACCAGCGGGTGTTACGGGATCGATTGTAGTTTCATCTGAGATCCGATCGTGCTGAAATTTGGGGCGAAGCTTCTGGACGTATAGACCTTGCCTTTCACCGGAGGGATTAGAAAGTTAACGGTTCGTTTTGATTTCGTTGTTTCACTTGTGAGATTGTTCTTTTCTGTTTTTTCTGGCAGTTTGTTTTCAATATTTGTTTGTTGTTGTGATTGGTTGTAGGAACAAGTTTGGTTGTTCTTGGATATTGGAAAGCCTCTCATTTGGTTGTATTTAGTTTTGTGAATCCCTTGTTAAGGTAAGTGCAGGACCATGGCTTATCTAAGCTGGAGATTTCTCTAATCTACTTGTTTATGTGTTGTTTGGATTGTTGATTGTTGATTGATGATTGTTGGTTGATGGTTGATGGTTAGAGATGTCTCTATTGCTTGTGTGTATATCCCAGTAGATGGGAGGATTGCCTTACTGAGTGTTTATTAAATACTCATGCATTGCAATATGTGTTTGTGGTGCAGGTAAAGGCAAAGTGTGACCGTGGAATCAGGGCGATGAAGAGGAGGATGTTCTAGTGGTTCGTTTGGTTGTCTGGCTTCTGTTAGGTTGCTAGAGTGGAGTCCTAGAATGTTGTTTAGGATTGCTGGTTCTTTGGATGTTGTTTGGATCATTAGTTTGTGATTGGAATTAATATTGGCTATTTATATTTATTGGATATTGGTAATGTTTTCCGCTGATGATTGTGATTGTAGTTAGGTGGCTAGTGGGTATGGGACCACTAGTTGTAGTATATTATTATATTATATTATATATTTATTATTTATTATTATTATTTATTATTAAAAAAAAGGTCGGTCTTTTCATTATGTCATCAATTTTTCTTGGGCATATTTTAGGCCAAAAGTTTAGGTATTTTATGTAGGAAAATAATAAAAAATAAATTATAAGTTCAGTTATTATTAGATCTTTTTTATAAGTTCGAAAAAATTTAAAAGTTCAAGTTTTATATAAGAAAACAGTATATTATTCATGTTGATATATCCAATTTATGGATGAAATTTTATTAGGTTTATGTAAAAACATATTTCATCTTTTGAATTGTTGGTGAACGACCATTAAATTAATGTTAATTAAACTTGTTGTTACTGAGATTTATAGTAATTTTAATTTAGGAAAACAAATTTGAAACTCTTATAAAAAAGTATTCATATTCGAAAAGTTTTAAAACAATAATGAGTTACTAGGAAATATGATATTTATTTTAGTATAAATGTTTAAATGAACATGAAAACATTGAAAAGACAAAGAAAAATGTCAGCAACAAAAACGAACTACAATATGGAAATAATGAAAATAATTTTTATATTACTATTTTTATAATTTTATTTACAAGTGTCAACTATAATTTTCTTATCAGAAGTCATAACTTATAAATAAAATAAAGGACCATGGAAATGGTTATCGGAAAAAAGTTAATAAATACATACAAACACAGTTGTAACATGATTGTGGGATGTGACTGTGTTCTCAAAATTCTCTTATAAATACATAAATTTTTGGTTCAAATTTTAAATTATGGATTTTTATTCCTGGGTTTAGTTTCTAGCCATTAATCTTATATAATATAATGGTAGGATGTTTTATGTAAGTAATTTGATAATTTCTTACTCATTTATTCCTCATTAGATCTTACCAATTAATTTTCCATAAAATTAGAATCTAATCTGTTTTCCATAAAATTAGAATTCAATCCCTAATTACTCTCTAAACACTTTTTTCAGTCATTAGGTTCCTACGAAGAATTATATTATTTTTATATATCTTTCCAAAGTTTTAAAACAATAATGAGTTACTAGGAAATATGATATTTATTTTAGTATAAATGTTTAAATGAACATGAAAACATTGAAAAGACAAAGAAAAATGTCAGCAACAAAAACGAACTACAATATGGAAATAATGAAAATAATTTTTATATTACTATTTTTATAATTTTATTTACAATAATAAAAATATTTTTTTTAAAAAACATTGGCGCATGGCATCCAAAATTGTTAGACCCGGCCCATGGAGAGTAGGAAGGTCATACATAAACACTCTAATGAATAAATAACTTTGTCAAACATTTTCACATATTTTTTTTCTTTGTAGTAGTAATGCAAACAACAAACATGATAACCTGAAAAAAAATTTAAAATTATTCAAGAATACTTATTAAAATTTGGAAAGATATATAAAAATAATATAAATCTTCATAGGAACCTAATGACTGAAATTAAATAATAATGACTGAAAATTTGTGAGAGTAATTAGGGTTTGAATTATAATTTTATGGAAAACGGAATGAATTCAACTTTTAAGGAAAAAAATTAGTATGATCTAATGAGGAATAAATGAGTAAGCAATTATCAAATTACTTACGGATAACATCCCACCATTAGATTATATAAGATTAAAGGCCAGAAACTAAGTAGGAATGGAAACCCAAAATTTAAACTTTGAGCCAAAAATTTATGAACTGATAAGAGAATTTTGAGAATACATAAACATCCCACAATCTAACATAACATAAAATCGTTTCTTGTCCATGAATCATTTATAAGATTGAAACCCAGAAATGATAATTTTATACATAATTTAGAATCTGTTTTTCCCCTAAATCATACATAAGATTGAAACATATATTTATCATTTCAAAATAAACTATCATCAGAAGGAACCTACAAACTGATTAATGGTGGCTTTAGATCAGAAAGGGCCTACAATTGGGTTCTTATTGAAGAAGGTAAAAAAGAAATGTTGAGATTATTTTTTTTGTTTTATGGGCTAGTAGTTACTTAGGTCCAAAGTACAAATGAATTTAGTTAATTAGGTTAAAACAATAAAATAAAACAGGTGTTAGATAGATAACATGCCAAGTGTCATCTCCTTAACAAAAGTTGAGAAAAACTTTGTCATATTATATAAGATGTATAAAAATTACATATCTTTTATAAAGACTAACACCCCCAAATCTAGATACAATAAGAGGAAGATAATAATAAATTACATTGAACGAGAACAAAAAGATAGTGGTGTCGTACTCGTATGCCTTCTTTCAAATTTCGGTGAAGGCTGCAAAGCTACAATATGATAACATTTGTTTTGAATAGGAGTAAATATCAAGTGGTTTTGAGACAAATAATTCGACCTTTATATAAAAGATGATATTGGCTAATGGAATAGAAAACTGTGGAGAAAGTGGTTAGTTATATATACTGAAAACTGAAAAGATCATGGGATGGTGGGCAAATGAATAGAGTTGGAAGAAACTGAATTTTTCTGCTTACGCTTTTTTTTAATTAATTAATTTTTTAAGTAAAATCTACATGGCAGAATACTATTGGCATGTTTTTATTGGGCAAGTGACTTGTGATTTATCCTATAAAGCACAAGTCACCTGTCCAATTGTAACACCCACAAACCAATTTGAGTGTTTTGGGTGAGGGTGTCGATCGACACTAAGGGGGTGTCGGTCGACACCACTGATTTTCTGGTTCGACCAGATTGAATTTTTAATCGATTTGGACCGGTTTGGTTTAGGGAAAACCATTAAACCGTGATATTTAAGTGGGAGAACGACCTAGGTCGTGTTTTGTTGTTGCCTAGCCGCTGAAAACAAAGAGAAAGAGGAGAAGGAAGAGTAAACTTGATTTTGGTGTTCAAAGCAAAAAGGAACAGAATCGTCAGGGTTTGGGAGAAGGAGGATCTGTATACTCAAATTGTTTTGAAAGGTATTGACTTTTGGTAGGATTGTAGCTAAGAGATTTTTGTACACTCTCCTTTTTACAGAAGTGATTTGGGTTAATATTCTAGGAGATATCGGCAGTTTCATGGGGCGTTTCTTCTCAGTCGCGGATTGAGACCAGCGGGAGTTTCGAGATCGATTGCGGTTTCATCTGAGATCTGATCGTGCTGAAATTTTGTGGGAAGCTTCGTGACGCCTAGGAATAGCTTTTCACCAGAGGGATTTGATAGTTAACGGTTCATTTTCATTTTAGAAGGTAAGTGCATGACCATGGCTTATCTAAGCTGGAGATCTCTCTGATTTGCTTGTTATGTGTTGTTAGGCTGGTTAGATTGTTGTTTGGGACGTTAGGAAGC
Source organism: Camelina sativa (assembly GCF_000633955.1). Classification (NCBI taxonomy): domain Eukaryota; kingdom Viridiplantae; phylum Streptophyta; class Magnoliopsida; order Brassicales; family Brassicaceae; genus Camelina; species Camelina sativa. The sequence continues at coordinate 18,154,552 of NC_025696.1, forward strand.
TTTCTTGTGGCTTGGGATCGAGTTTCATGGTTGCAGGAACGAAGATCCGGCGAGAAGCTTCGGAGGAAAACGATGCTCGGCATTGCATCGGTCGATGCACTTTGTGCGTCGGTCGATGCAGATGCGAGGACGACGCGTAAACTCTAGGGTTTTCGTGTTATGTCGAGCATGCATTGGTCGATGCATATCTTGCATCGGTCGATGCAAGTTAACCTTGCATCGGTCGACGCAGATCTTGCGTCGGTCGACGCAACCTCCATCTGGTGTCGGTCGATGCATGTTGGTATCGGTCGATGCAGAGTCCTGGTTTGTTATTGTTGATTGTTGAATGATGTTTGATGGTTAGAGATGTCTCTATTGCTTGTGTGTATAGCCCAGTAGATGGGAGGATTGCCTTACTGAGTGTTTATAAAATACTCATGCATTGCAATATGTGTTTGTGGTGCAGGTAAAGGCAA
>NC_025696.1:18156851-18159958 GCF_000633955.1 Camelina sativa
TAAGAGTGGAAGAGTTGGGAGCAAGCAATTCCTAGGACGTGAGTATAAACATAACGATTGAATGTAGACCTCGAGAGATTGACGGTGGTTTAATCTCAGGTTTTGGATGTGTTGACCTTTGGGACAGGGTTTTATGACCAGAGCGGTTATGAATGTTTGGCTGTGCGCCAGGATTGTGAGGCCGGTGTTGCTGGAGTCCCGAGAAGGGGAGTTACAACATGTTTGAGCCGGGAAAGGCATGTTTGCCATATACATAAGTTCACGAGAAGCCTTCATGGCAGGATAAACTAATCGTTGCGACGATACTGGATGAAGTTCATTGGAGATGGACAGGGTTGCTAGACTCAAGGTTTTGGTAAGCTTGTTGGAGGGAATAAGTCAAGTGGTTTGAGTTAGCTGCCATCAAAGCATTTGACGCGGTGAATCAGAATATGCGAACGTATGGTACTTGTTTGTTTTATTACGCTCGTATTGATGATTTACTGTGGAGAATTACCAAGTGGAAAAGCTATTTCTGGAATAAGTTATCTTGGGGAGGTTTCCCTAAGTGGCAAGTTACTAGAGGTTCTTGGACGAACAAGAGGGTTGATATTTAGGTGGCGGCAAGTTGATGTCGGCATACTTGAGTATTTGTTTAGTTGAGCTGAGGAAGCAACTAGAGGATTTATGGAGCAAGGGATTTATACGTCCTAGTGTATCACCGTGGGGAGCACCGGTGTTGTTTGTGAAGAAGAAGGATGGGAGTTTCAGATTGTGTATTGATTATCGGGGTTAACCGGGTCACTGTGAAGAACAAGTATCCCCTTCCTAGGATCGATGAGTTGTTGGATCAGTTGAGGGGTGCTACTTGGTTCTCTAAGGTGGATCTGGCATCGGGTTATCATCAGATACCGATAGATGAGGCAGATGTGAGGAAGAATACTTTCAGGACGAGGTATGGACACTATGAGTTTGTGGTGATGCCTTTCGGGTTGACTAACGCGCCAGCAACGTTTATGAGATTGATGAACAGTGTGTTTCAGGAGTTTCTGGATGTATCTGTCATCATTTTCATCGACGATATCCTGGTTTATTCTAAGAGTCCTGAGGAGCATGCAGTGCATTTGAGGGCAGTTATGGAGAAGCTGCGGGAGCAGAAGTTGTTTGCCAAGTTGAGCAAGTGTAGTTTTTGGCAGCGTGAGATGGGCTTTCTGGGTCACATTGTTTCTGCAGAGGGGGTTTCTGTAGATCCAGAGAAGATTCAGGCTATCAGAGATTGGCCTAGACCGCAGAATGCCACAGAGATCAGAAGTTTCCTTGGATTGGCAGGTTACTACAGGAGGTTTGTGCAGGGGTTTGCAAGCAGAGCACGTCCTATGACTAAGTTGACAGGGAAGGATGTTCCTTTTGTCTGGTCAGAAGAGTGTGAGGAAGGCTTTGCAAGCCTGAAGGAGATGTTGACTACTGCGCCAGTGTTGGCTTTGCCTGAGCAGGGAGAACCCTATGTGGTTTATACAGATGCATCTAGAGTTGGGTTGGGTTGTGTTCTGATGCAGCATGGGAAGGTGATTGCCTATGCTTCGCGGCAGTTGCGGGTGCATGAAGGCAACTATCCTACTCATGATTTGGAGATGGGTGCTGTAGTTTTTGCCCTGAAGATTTGGAGATCTTATCTTTATGGTGCAAAGGTACAGGTGTTTACAGATCATAAGAGCCTGAAGTATATATTCACTCAGCCTGAGCTGAATTTGAGACAGAGGCGGTGGATGGAGCTTGTGGCAGATTATGATTTGGAGATAGCCTATCATCCTGGTAAGGCTAACACGGTTGCAGATGCTCTGAGTCGGAAGAGGGTAGCTTCGGCTCAGGAGCAGGAGATGGAGTCTCTGGTAGGGGAGATCAGTGCTTTGAGCTTGTGTGCTGTTTCACAGGAACCGTTGGGTTTGGAAGCAGTAGATAGAGCAGATCTTCTGAGTAGAGTGCGGTTGGCTCAGGAGAAGGATTTGGGGCTGGTGAATGCCTCTAAGGATGTGGATTCAGAGTATCAGGTCTCAGATAATGGTACTATCTTGGTGCACGGTCGTGTGTGTGTGCCCAAGGATGAGGAGTTGAGACAGGAGATTCTGAGAGAGGCTCATGCGAGCAAGTTATCCATTCATCCAGGAGCGACTAAGATGTACCGTGACCTCAAGAGGTACTATCATTGGGTCGGGATGAAGAAGGATGTGGCTAGTTGGGTTTCGAGGTGTGATGTGTGTCAGCTAGTGAAGGCTGAGCATCAGGTTCCTGGCGGGTTACTGAAGAGTTTACCCATTCCTGAGTGGAAGTGGGATATGATCACCATGGATTTCGTGGTAGGATTGCCCGTGTCTCGGACCTTTGATGCTATTTGGGTCATTGTGGACCGGTTGACTAAGTCAGCACATTTTCTAGCCATTAAGAAGACTGATGGAGCAGCGGTCTTGGCTAAGAAGTATGTGAGGGAGATTGTCAGGTTGCATGGGGTGCCAGCGAGCATTGTGTCTGATAGGGATTCTAAGTTCACTTCGGTGTTCTGGAAGGCATTTCAGGCAGAGATGGGCACTAAGGTGCATATGAGTACAGCTTATCATCCCCAGACAGATGGACAGTCTGAGAGGACGATCCAGACGCTGGAGGATTTGCTGAGGATGTGTGTGTTGGATTGGGGTGGCCATTGGGCAGATCACCTGAACCTGGTAGAGTTTGCTTACAACAACAGTTATCAGGGGAGTATTAAGATGGCTCCTTATGAGGCTTTGTATGGGAGACCATGTCGTACACCTTTATGCTGGACTCAGGTGGGGGAGAGGAGCATGTTTGGTGCTAGTTTTGTTCAGGAGACCTCAGAGAAGATTCGGGTTCTCAAGCTGAACATGAAGGAGGCTCAGGATAGGCAGAGGAGTTATGCTGATAGGAGGAGGAGAGATCTTGAGTTTCAGGTAGGAGACAGAGTGTACCTCAAGATGGCCATGTTGCGGGGTCCGAACAGGTCATTGTCAGAGACTAAGTTGAGTCCGCGGTATATGGGTCCATCCGGAGTGATTGAGCGGGTTGGACCAGTGGCATATAGATTGGAGTTACCTGAGGTGATGCGTGCATTCCATAAG
>NC_025696.1:18160223-18160404 GCF_000633955.1 Camelina sativa
TTATGTGGCCTTTGTGGCGGGCTTTTAGCCAATTGTGTGGCCTTTGTGGCGGGCTTTTAGCTAATTGATGGCCTTTGTAGCGGGCTGTTTAGCCAGAGTGTCTTTGTGACGGTCCTTCGGGACGGATGGTCTTTGTGACGGTCCTTCGGGACGGATGGTCTTTGTGACGGTCCTTCGGGAC
>NC_025696.1:18160651-18161301 GCF_000633955.1 Camelina sativa
TGTTGGCTAAGATTCCTGAGGATCTTCAGCCTAACATGACTTTGGAGGCGAGACCAGTGAGGGTTCTCGAGAGGAGGATCAAGGAACTTCGGAAGAAGAAGATTCCTTTGATGAGAGTCCTGTGGGACTGTGATGGTGTGGAGGAGCAGACTTGGGAGCCTGAGGCAAAGATGAAGGCAATGTTCAAGAAGTGGTATGAGAAGCAAGCCGCAACTTGAGCTTGTTTAGCCTGGTCCCATCTGTAATCCGTGGCTGGAGCGGGAATGGAGTATTCCAGCCCATCTCTCTTGTTATTCGGTCGCTTGGGATGGTTGGTTGTGCGACTCACTAACAAGATGAGGTGGTGTTTGGGGTACAAAGTTTCCGTGAGGCGGGGTTGTGAAGGAAAGTTTTCTGAAAGAGAAGTTTCCAAAAGTGGAAAGTTTCCAAAAATGGAAAGTGCTAAATATGGGAAGTTTTGCGGGAGTCAGAATTTGTCCATTTTAGCGGTGGGAAGCCTTGGAGGGGCTTTTGTGGCCTTTGTGGCGGACTCTCGAGTCAGTGTGCCTGTGTGTGGCGGTCTTTTTAGACATTATGTGGCCTTTGTGGCGGGNGGGAGTATGGTTGGTATATTGACTTCGGATGACGATCCGGGGGCGCGCTGTAGGGGA
>NC_025696.1:18162097-18171963 GCF_000633955.1 Camelina sativa
AAAACCATTAAACCGTGATATTTAAGTGGGAGAACGACCTAGGTCGTGTTTTGTTGTTGCCTAGCCGCTGAAAACAAAGAGAAAGAGGAGAAGGAAGAGTAAACTTGATTTTGTTGTTCAAAGCAAAAAGGAACAGAATCGTCAGGGTTTGGGAGAAGGAGGATCTGTATACTCAAATCGTTTTGAAAGGTATTTAATTTTGGTAGGGTTGTAGCTAAGAGATTTTCGTACACTCTCCTTTTTACAGAAGTGAATTTGGGTTAATATTCTAGGAGATATTGGCAGTTTCGTGGGGCCTTTCTTCTCAGTCGCGGATTGAGACCAGCAGGAGTTTCGGGATCGATTGCGGTTTCATCTGAGATCTGATCGTGTTGAAATTTTGTGGGATCTTCGTGACGCCTAGGAATAGCTTTTCACCAGAGGGATTTGATAGTTAACGGTTCATTTTCATTTTAGAAGGTAAGTGCATGACCATGGCTTATCTAAGCTGGAGATCTCTCTGATTTGCTTGTTATGTGTTGTTAGGCTGGTTAGATTGTTGTTTGGGACGTTAGGAAGCTTTCTTGTGGCTTGGGATCGAGTTTCGTGGTTGCAGGAACAAAGATCCGGCGAGAAGCTTCGGAGGAAAACGATGCTCGGCATTGCATCGGTCGATACACTTTGTGCGTCGGTCGATGCAGATGCGAGGACGGCGCGTAAACTCTAGGGTTTTCGTGTTATGTCGAGCATGCATCGGTCGATGCAAGTTAACCTTGCATCGGTCGACGCAGATCTTGCGTCGGTCGACGCAACCTCCATCTGGTGTCGGTCGATGCATGTTGGTATCGGTCGATGCAGAGTCCTGGTTTGTTATTGTTGATTGTTGAATGTTGTTTGATGGTTAGAGATGTCTCTATTGCTTGTGTGTATAGCCCAGTAGATGGGAGGATTGCCTTACTGAGTGTTTATAAAATACTCATGCATTGCAATATGTGTTTGTGGTGCAGGTAAAGGCAAGGTGTGATCGTGGAATCCAGGCAATGAAGAGGAGGATGTTCTAGGGACTCGGTTTTATGTTGTCTGGCTTTGCTAGGTTGCTAGAGTTGGGTCATTAGAACATTGCTAGGTTGCTGGTTCTATGATTCCTGTTGTTTTGGATATTGATTATGTTGGAATATGGTTATATTTTATTATTATTATTATTTATTATTTATTAAAAAAAGGTCGGTCGTTTCACCAATAAGGTTGTGCCACATCAGATTCTTTTCAATTTAATTTGTCAAAAAAAAAAAAACTCAACTGATCATGGATAAATAATTCTGTAAAATAAAAAATTGAATAAAGCCACATCAGATTTTGTTTTCTTTTTTAATTTATAAAAAAATATAAACCAGATCGTGTAAAAAAAATAAATTTTTTTTATACGAAACCGTAGCAAATCTCTAGATTATTAAATAGGATTTTGATTTGTTGTATGTGTATATTAAGCCCAAGTACAAGGCCATAAGCCCAATTTTTTGTGACCCTATAAGTGAGTTTTTGGCTTATGCACACTATATGAAGCCCACAAATATACCCTAAGCATCAAAACACGTGTGTTCACCTTTTCATCTTCCTCTCCTCTGCTCGACGGGAAGCACAACTCCACAAACAGATCCACGTTCATGGTGGTTACAACAATTCTCATCTTCGATATAATTTATCTTCAACTTTCCCTAAACACAAAAAACACACCTCAAAACCTCTTCTATTTTGTTACAAAAAAAACAAAAAAAAAAAACCTTTTCTATTTTCAATTACCAATGCACCACCAGATCAAACACGAAAACCTCTTTCAACTTCAGAAAGCTAAATCCCTTTGAAAACAACAATTATCTTTGGAGGTAAGTTCTTTAGCTTTTGTTCATATCTATTACTTTTTTCTTCAATGCATATTAATTATGATTTCTATTGTTTCAGCTTGAAGATGCCTCTCAATTTTATCCCAAATATATCACTACACGAAAACATGTCACTTGCGACCAACAGAATCGTCTCAAATCAGTCGCTAAGTCGGTATGTGCGACTATTGAAGGACTGTTCTAAACCGTCGCAAATATTTGGTCGCAAAATGTTTTGGTTGCAAAACAGTTGCTTATTTGCGACGCATTGAAGACAAGGGTTATGGTCGTTAATTAGCAACTACGGACAGACAGAAATATACCGTCCAAATTTACGACTCTACAGTGACTCATTGACTCAGTCGTAACATACGACTTGGTTCAGACGATATGGTAGTCACAAATTAGCTACGTTTGGAAGACTGATTTAATACTACATACTTGGAGGATGAACTTTAAAAATCTGAAATTTTGGTCCTAAAGTAGTCGTTGTTTTAGTCACAAGGTAGTCGCAAAGGAGTCAGAATGTTTTGTGACTGACTGAAGACTAAGTATTTTTAGTCCCAAAATCGTGACATATACACAACGAATTTGGTACTTGGTTTGTGCTTTTTTAAATTGTAAATGGTTGCAAATTAGTGAAACTATAGCTAGTAATTTGGGACAGTATACAATAAATTTTGAAGAAAAAAAACCTGAATTTAAATTAAAATCCCGAATCTGAATGATATTAACCAAAAACATACAAATCATTCAATGATCATATCCATAAAATAGTTTTAGGCTAAGGGAGATAGAAATACTACTACACAATCCAAAAAATAGTTATAGAGGCTTAAGAGAGATAAAATTAGTTAGTTAAGCATGAGAGGATGATACTGATAAAGGTGAAGTGGTTGGTGAAGTCGCTAGTGAAGTGATTGGTGAAGTAGATGGTGAACTAGCTCCTGAAGTGGTTGGTGTGGGTGTGTTGACATTGGCCGCTGTGGCTGGAGTGATGTTGGCTGTTGCTACTGCTGTGGTGAATGGCGCATGGGCTGGTGGTTGAGTAGACAAGAATTCTGCAACCCCCGGATCACTGGTCTTCAAGTAGGATACGAGCATCTCCAAGGTTGATATGCGGTTTTGAGCGTTACGTTGCTCCTCATCACGTCTAGCATCTTCTATGGCACGTCGAGCATTTTCTTCATCTTGATCAGCAAGCTTACGATGAGCAACCTGGAGTTGTTCTTGAATCTCTAACAGCGAAGTTGGACTAGAGCTTGGATAAGTAGCCTTTCTTTTCCCTTTGGTGATTATCTCTGAGAGACTTCCGAGTCCAAAGGGGGTTTCCTTGGCATCTGTTACAGTACACTAAGACAGAAGAAGAGATGATCATTCACAAAACAAACATAATAAACAGAAATATCACACAAACCCAGATAATCAACATCGAGTATTCTCAAGCATCAGTCAAAAGTATATCAATATCAAGGATTCTTAAGAATCAATCAAAAGTATATCAATTTAAATCAGATACTTAGCTTAACAAAATAAGACAATTATCATAGGCAAAACAAAGACAATTGTGCATGATATTACCTTTAAGAAAATGTCATCTTTTTCTTGAATGGGGAGGAGGGTTGCATAAGTAGAATCTGGCAAGGAGTGGTCTGTACCATCAAACTCCATTTGAGACATTACCTCTTCTATGTTCTTTTCATATGTCTCAACAACTTCTTTGGCCTTCTGATCAACAAAAATTCCATCTGCCTTTGTATGTGTTGCGACAAACACCTCTCCAAGCGAGACAGGACGTCCCAATTTTTCTTCCTACAATGGATAATAAGAATGTTAATTGTGAAAAATGAAATATTTAAATGAAATAATTAGAGTTAGTTTAGAGCATTTACCAACTCTTGTTGAGTTTGCAAGTAAGATTTCTGGCCGGATAGATGTTTGTGGAGTCCAAGACCGCCACGATCAGAAGTACGGGATTGGGATGCATTAGAGCTCTTCTCCTTAGCTTCGGGTGTGTCCCAATGCTCCCACATTTGTTTCCAAAGCGTAGGATTGATCCAAATCGGTGGCTCAGCATACGTCTTTGCTTGGCTTACAATTCCTTTCATTCTTTTTTTTTTCGCTATCTTCAAAAATCCTTCTCTCACAAGCTCAGTAATCGCAACATCCCAGTTGTATTTCCTCTACACAGTACAACAATGTAAAGTAAGTGTCAAGTAAGTAAACAGAAGACAAACTCATTAACTTAGAATAGTAAAAAAATAGAAACTGTGTCACATATTACCGCAAATGATCTAAAATATCTCTTTCGTATGTGTAAGGGCGTAGCCTTCCAGCTGAAGTATGGACCATCAAACTTTCTCTTTAAAATCCTAGAAATAACACGAGATAGCTTTCCTTTGTCTCGTCCAAACCTGTTACATAAATATGAGAGTGTTAAGTTATAAACTAGAAGCCATCAAACATAAACGAATGAATCACAAAACAATAATCTAATGTAAAAGACAAAAAAGATTATACCTTTACAACTGTGGAAAACAAACCAAACTTCACAACACAACAAACCAAACTTTGAAAACAACTAAGAAACTTTGAAAACAACTAAGAAAACAAACCAAACTTTGAAAACAATAAGAAAACGAACCAAAAAACAAACAATAATCTATGAAACTTTGAAAACAATAAGAAAACAAACCAAACAACAAACAATAATCTATGAAACTTTGAAAACAACTAAGAAAGAAAAGCATAAGCAAATGCAAACTAGAAAACGAACCAAACTTCACAACACAACACACCAAACTTCACAACACAACACATCAAACTTCACAACACACTTAAAGTTTACAACACAACACACAAAATTTTCTTCTACTTCTTTATCTAAACGATAATCAAATGATAAAATAAAATAAAAAAAATATTTTACCATATACTTTGAGTGTCGGGGATGGGAACCAGACTCAAGATTGGAAGATGTTGTCGACCAGGAAGTGCAAGCAAAGCATCAAGTTGCTGTTCGAAGTCTTGATTCTCCTGATTCTGAGCTGGTGGTGGATGCTCTTGATCCTCCTGATTCTGAGCTGGCGGCGGTTGGAACCCTGGATTCTGAGGAGCCGGCTATTGATACACCGGATTCTCAGGAGCCGGCGGCTGAAACCCCAGATTTTGAAGCGGCGGTGGATAAGCCGGATGGTGAAGCGGTGGTTGATATCCAAGATTGTGAAGCAGCAGTTGGTGTCCCGGATTCTGAGTAGCCGGCTGTTGATACAGCGGATCATGTGGATGAGGTGGTGGTGGCTGCTGCATCTGGGAGTGGAGCTGTTGTTGAAAGCCTCGATGTTGTGGCTGAGGAGAAGGTTGTCAAGAATACTGTTGCATCGTTGCCGGCCTATACTGAGATGGAAGCGAGTGTTGAGAGTGTTGGGAGTGTGTTGAAGTCTCGTTGTTGGAGGAAGGGTTAGAGGACTGAGACGACGAAGCAACATCTTTGCCTTGTCTCAAACCGCCGCTAGATCTACCAACACCGCCAGATCTTGCACCACAACCACCACCAGATTTAGAACCACGACCACCACCGGATTTCATCGGAGAAGAATTCAGAAAGTTAGGATTTCAGAGATGTGAAATGGAAATCGAGAAGACAGAGAGGGTTTCGGGAAATCGAGAAGACAAAGAGGGTTTGGGGAAATAATTAAGAGGGTTTGGGGAAATTAGTTTAGAGGGTTTGTGGTTTAATTTAATGGGGGAAATTTTTAATGTGGGGGGAAATAATTACTGCTCATTATTTCACATAAAATTTTGGGGAAATTTTCAATCCGTCGGGAAAGAGTAACAAAGTAGTGGTACTTAAAGACTATTTTGTGACTGAAAAGAATAATTTTAAAAAACTAAACAAAGTGGCTAAACAGTCGCAAACAATACATTCAGTCACACTACAGTCTCAAAGTGTGATTTATTTATGACTCTAAGATATTAGTATAATTGTGTGTTTGGATTTTATCACCAAAAACATATTGGATATGACTCTTTGATCATGTAAACTCTAATTTAAGAGTTTACGTTTGATAAAATATCAAACAAAATAATTTTTATATGTTTTTGTAAAGATATAGCACCTTAACTACTCTTCCTTATAAAACACATGTAACCTTAATACATGTTTTGGAGGATATGAACATAATTGTAAAATTTGGAGTTTTATTGATTTTGTTTTAAAAATTTAGTAAATAATATACGTCAGATATAAGTAGAAGTATATAAGGTTACACGTTTTGTATTCATATTTGAAAAATTCTCTGATTAATTTAAAACAGTCGCTAAACAGAAACAATTCAATCACAGTTTCAGGTTGTAGTCACAAATTAATCCGGATTCAGTCGTAATATAGACTCACTTTAAGACTTAACCAGGACGACTCCTGTAAAATATTGATTAATAGTTTTTCCCGTTTTTTTTAAACGAGCAAGACACCGTAGTCGCAAAACAGTTGTACTTTAAGACTCTATTGTGACTAAGTGTAAGAGATGCACAATCAAGAGAGTGGCAAAACAGTCGCAAATAATACACTCGGTCACACTATAGTCTCAACCTGTGACTTATTTGTGACTATAAAATATTAGTATAATTTTGGGTTAAGATTTTATCACCAAAAACAAATTGGATATGACTTTTGATCATGTAAACTCTAATTTAAGAGTTTACTTTTGATAAAATATCAAACAAAATAATTTGTATATGTTTTTGTAAAGATATAGCACCTTAACTACTCTTCCTTTATGAGACACAAATAACCTTAATATATGTTTTGGAGGATATGAACATAATTGTAAAATTTGGTGTTTTATTGATTTTGTTTTAAAAATTTAGTAAATAATATACGTCAGGTATAAATAGAAATGTATAAGTTTACATGTATTATATTCATATTTGAAAAATTCCTAAATTAGTTTAAAACAGTCGCTAAACAGAAGCAATTCAATCACAGTTTCAGGTTGTAGTCACAAATTAATCCGGATTCAGTCGTAACTTAGACTCACTTTAAGACATTTCTACGACACCAGGAGTAAAATATCGAAGTAAACATAGTAGTCGCAAAGTAGTGGTAGTTTACAACTCTTTTGTGACAAATAAGTAGAGAAAACAAGTAGGTAATTTCAATAAAATTACAATAACACAAGTGTTTGAGATTTCAATAAAATTACAAAAACACAAATATTAAACATGAAAATTATTCATATTCCTCATTTTCATTTTCATCATCTTCATCCTCATCTGAAGACGAAGACGACGACGAGTAGTTGCCACGAAATTCGTCTTCTGGTTCAGTGTCGTTGATCTCAAAATCAATTTCTCCATCAGGATGATTACCATCTACGAAACTGTCAATTGTGATCTCCTCTATTGTATATGTCATTCCATCATCAACAGTTTGCTGCAATATAACACCCTCCTTTTGTTTTAAGTTTCCTTGTACAACATGCCTTGGATTAATTTTTAGAACGTTGAGCCAAAGTTTTTGAGGTCGTTTAGTGTGAGAATATGAAAGATAACAAACTTAATCAGCTTGACAGCCTACACATAAAAAACGGGTCTCCAATTAGATGTATATATATATATATTAAAAATAGAACAATACCTAATAGAAACGGTTCATAATGTTGGTATCTCCTTGATGACAACACGTCAACAATGCCTCCATCGCGTATTCAAGTGCCTTTGTCAATTGTAGAGTCATACCATTCATAATAGAAAAGTGTGACCCGTAAATTCAAAAATCCTGGATAGGTAAGCTCTATGATATTTTCAATGGTCCCGTAAAAATCATCCTCGTCAGATGTATCAGAATAAGTTTGTCCTCGGACACATACCCCATAATTCATTGTTTTTTTAGCGAGACCGTGAGCTTTGGTGTGAAACAGATAACCTCTTGTAAAATATATAGGCCATGACTTGACTTTATTTTCAGGACCGTCCATGATTTCATGAACCCATGGAGGAACACTTTAAAAACCAGCATGTATCTGTGCAAAATATATATACAAAATTTTAGAAGACAATATTTATCATGTTGATATAGTGAATAGGTGGATAGTAAAACATACATATTGCTTAATCCATTCATGGAAATCTTCTTCTTTTTTCGACCTAACATCTTCATCAGATAGTCCTGGATATTCATATCGAATTTGCGGCTCCAACAATCTGTGTTTTATCAACAAGAAGTAGATATATTAAAGTTTACCTAAGAATATATGGTTATAAATATCCTTGGTAAATCAAAAATACCTCTCATGTGGCTGGAAATAGGCACAATTGAGCATAACATATGCATGTGCACATTTATAATCTTTTTCAGTTAACCAAAATTCACTACTTTTACCGCCTGGACGACCCACTTGAGTGAATATATCTGGTACTGGTATAGGATATACAGGTACTTCACCTTCTTCATGCCGAATCAACCTGTTAAAGTTTATTTTGTAAAACTTTTTCACAATTTTAGAAGTTGATAGAAAAATTCAATAATCATATTTAGAATTTTACCTTCTTCTGCTTGTTGTAGAAATGTGTGAAGCGAAATAATGTTCTGAGAAATAAGATATCTCATCATTCAAGTAGGATTGAACTATTGAGCCAGCTAGATATCTTTTGTTCTTCGCCTTCCCTTTTAAACGTTTAAAAAACCTTTCGAAAGGATACATCCAGCTATATTGCACATGACCACCAAGTTGTGCTTCATAAGGTAGGTGAACAGGGAGGAAGGAGGGAAGATTTTCTCCAAATCACACAAGATCATGACAATATTATCCTTCAGAATTTCGAGGCAGGATTGCTCCAATGTTCTACTCATAGATCGCGGAAAAATGCTCCAATCCCTACAAAGTTATAACATGTTATGTTGTTATATATACATATAATATCAACAACTACATCAAATTACATGTTTAATTTATATACCTGAAACCACCAAGTGGACATTACGCGGCAAAAGCTCTGCAAATATGAACGGAAGCAACCGTTCCATAAACAAATGGCAGTCATGACTCTTCATTCCCGAATACTTTCCATTTTTCATATCAGCACAACTAGCTAAATCTGCGACATAGCCGTCTGGGAATCTAACATCTTCTTTTACCCATTTTAATAAAGCCTCTTTCGCTTTGGTTTTCAGTCTCCAAATAGGGAATGGAGCTTGATATATCATGGTTTTTAGGTGTTTTTAGCCATGATATAAGTCTTGTTTATAGAGTATTTTTGGTGTTTTTAGAGTCTTTTTGAGTCTTTATAGGATTTAACATGGATGGAAGCATAATGGAACTAAATAGAAGGATTTGGAGCACATTCAAGCATTGAGGCTGAGCAGTGAAGTTGGGAGACGTGTTGAATAGGAAGCATCGATCGACACAACATCAGCATCGATCGATGCTAGGCCTAAGATGAAATTGGAAGTTTTCTCAACAAGTTTTGAAGATTTACAAAGTTGCCCCAAAGTTTTCCATATTTGCATCATTAGTCCCTGGACGTGTTTAGGAATATAAATATGATTTTTGTGGTCATTGTTTAGACCTAAGCTTTATTTTTTCCCTGCAACTTTTGAGAGCAAAACCCTGAGAGATTTTTAGAGAGCTTTTGGAGAGAAGAATCAAGACTCCTTCAGAGAAGATTCAGAACTCATTTTCTTCTTCCTTTAATCTCTTAATGCTATCTATTTTATTCATGATTTGTGTTCTTACAATTATGTTCTTACAATACCATAACAAGCAAGACATATCTTTTACCACATGTGATACTCTTTCTCTCCCCCAGACTTATTCTATTTATTCTTCCTTTGAGCTTTGCTTTTTTTATTATCTCTTTTTAATGCAATTTATTCAGAAGATGTTTTGTGTTTCATTGATTATGTCTGAGTAGATCTGCTTGTTAGGTTTAGGGTTTCTCATTAGGGATTTCATGGATTGTTAGATCTGTTAATTTAGGATTCATTATCTTTCTTGTTCTTCACCA